>NC_092335.1:692212500-692512500 GCF_046630445.1 Rutidosis leptorrhynchoides
ACCTTGCCTACATGAAAGAAAATACTTATAGAACCATTTCAAATGTGCAACAAAGTCGCAACAATTAACGAATTGCTTATCCATATAGAGCTGAAACTAATGTAACGAAGCAAATCATTGTTATATGGCAGTCAACTATGGCAGAATGAGGGTTTACAAAATAATTATTGAAAATACACAAATCAAATACTTGGATTTTATAATGGAATGGTTCATACCTAAATTTACAATTTAAGTCAACTAAATCCTTTGTAGTTTACAGATTTCAACTGAAAAATGTGAGGTTGGTAGAAATTAAAAGACGCTTCCACGTTAATGCACAAACACTGAAAATATTAAAATCGAAAAATCAATTCCGTCATTCACAACACCGCCTTCACTTGCAACACAAACAAATATACACACTTATACAACGAACAAAGAAATCAACACTAAAATCTGCTGGTGTGGAAGCTGTAGTTTTGGCGGCGTGTGGAGCTATCCGGTGACTGGAAACGGGGGTTTTTGCCACGACAGCGCTGCTGGCCACGATTGGAGATGGTGGTGATTAATTTGTGAGGAGGACTAAGGAGTGTGACAATGGATGCTAGGTTGTGATTACAGAACCCTCATTACGTATTTTAGAACAACGTGAAAAATGGGTGAAAAAGAAGAGGGTTTGTTTAACAAATTATGATTGAACCATCAAGATTATGATAGAGAGAGCCATTAGGGCTGTTGCGTTCAAGATGATGATTGTTACATCGATTCGTTGTAGATGATGATGATGATGATGATGATGATGATGATGATGAAACTGGGAGCATGGTGTTATACGATTGATATTTTATTTACAATCCGTTTACGATTGGAGGCATCGATGAAATACTCCTCAATACCCCGTGCGTGGTTCACTTATATGGGTATTTTAGGTAGTTTAAAATAATTTTATGATTTATTAGCTAATAATGAAATGATGGATGATGAATATGAGCCATTGGATTAAGGGGTAGGTTAAAGTAATTTTTTGATCTAACAGTTATAAAGATGTTTTAAAAAATATTTATTAGCTAATAAAAAACCTTTTTAATGTATAGTAGGATAGGATATAAACATCGTAACAATGTGATCTATTGTATTCCTTACCCATCAATCATATCGGTTGCAAAAGTGGATGTTGATTTTGTTAAATTCCCACAAGTTACTTTTACCGGGAGAATGAGAATGTTGTAAGTATAAACTTTAATTGCTCATAAATTAGTTCACTTGCATCGTATCTGACTATTGATAGCACTCCATACTTTTCATTTTAAATTTGGGTAGTTGAATAGATTTATAGGATTGACTTCTTAAGAAGGCAATGAAAAAAGGCAATAATAGTTCTTATGAGTTTGAATGAAAACTATACATGTTAAGACGAAAAGATGGAGGAACTAGTAAGGGACAAGCGGGGGCATCCGTCCCAGTGGATTCAAAATTTTTTGTGTAATAATTTTGTATTTTTAGTTTGTCCCAGTGATTTTTTTTTCCAAAAGTTTTATATTTTACCCTCAAATTCTTTATATTTTGCCCAAAAGTCTCGGTGTATTGCCCAAAAACCTCTATATTTTACCCAAAAACCCAGGGGCGGAAGTAGTAAGGGACAAGCGGGAGCATGCGCCCTAGGGATGGCGCCCGCGGGTAACGGGCACGGGTTCTATATACCCGCGACCCGCCCGTCGGGTTTCTTTTTTGCACGTTGAGACCCGTTACCCGCCCAAGGGTAAAACCTTTTCGCCCATGCCCGTGACCCACGAATACCCGTGACCCGCGGGTAACCCTCGGGTAATATTAATATACAACTTTTTATTAGAAAATTCAAATAATTTTATTAATTATAAAATCATATGTACAAGCTATGTATAATGACGTAAAAATTAACTTTTTTACTTGTATATAATATTATATATTTAATCATTATTCAAATACTAGTAATATAACTTTTAAATTTAATCAAAATTGTAGGTATTAATTAGTGGATATTAAGAAAAGTCTCATGTATTCACGGGTCGGGTTTTACCCGCAACGGGTAGTATATACCCGCGACCCGCCCGTGACCCATCGGCGGGTATAAATTTTTACCCGTACCCGTGCCCGCAGGTAAGATTTAATGATTTTACCCGCCCATCGCGGATCGGGTACCCGCGGGTCACGGGTTTTTTCTCGCCCATTGCCATCCCTATGCGCCCATAGTGGATTGGAATTTTTAGTGCAAATTTTGGATTTTTTTTATTTATTTTGCCCCAGTAGATTTTTTTTTTTTTTTTTGTCTAAAAGTCTTCATATTTTGCCCTCAAATTCTCCATATTTTGTCCAAAAGTCTCAGGATTTTGTCCAAAAACCTCCATATTTTACCCAAAACCTTCAAAATTTATCCACAAACATCCATATTTTGCCAAAAAAATTGCTACGCTTTTAATTTTTTTTTGCCCCCGGTAAAAAAAATTCTATTTCCGCCACTGAAAAAACCTCCATATTTTACTCAAAACCTTCCATATTTTGCCCAAAAAAATTGTTACGCTTTTAATTTTTTTTTTTTCACCCCCTGTAGAAAAAATTTCTGTATGAAACAATAAAAAACACACAATTTTTGGTTAGATTGCACAATTTTACACAAACACATAACCATTGCTTATCGTTAGGAGTCACTATCATTATCAGCGAGTGACAAGTGACAACCAGTAGGTCAAGTTCCTTTGAACTAGGTCGAGTTCCATCTGCCAGTGACAACCAGTAGGTCAAGTTCTTTTGAACCCACATTCATTTGATCCAACTTCTTTTTTAGTTCTCATTTTCAAAAGTGACTTCCGGGATCCCATTACTATAGGCATTTTCTCTTCCGTAACAACTGATAACTCTTTGTGCTCGGATTATGTTTAAAATCAAGACACATAGTATTCAATATTATGCCATTAGTCACTCGTTAGTCTGCCTTAGAAATAAACGCAAAAAAAATCATAGAAATCACGGTCTCGATTTATGGTATAGCTTATATGTCTCAATGGCAACTGACACCTTTGAGGAAAAAGCATTCAATCCATGGTTTTTGATCGATGTTATAGCTAATATGAGCAACTTTCCTCATACCGTGACAATTTTTTCTTGGTCTATAACATAACAGCTTCACAAGGGGAAAAAAAACGCCTTTCCATATGCAACTAATCAAGACTATGATACTCACTCGTAAATTCAGAGGGCTTATCTCAAAACGCCATTTAGCCTCACTGCAACTCATAGTCTCCTATACGTGCTTGTTGGTCATGAGTTCATCGTGTACCCAAAGTAGGGTGTCTTCAAGGTTGTTTATTAATATCAGCTTGCTACTTGACGCCTTCAAATATGATATCCTGAACTTACAACTAAACCAGCGTACTTTATACTACATTTTTCTAATAAACAAACCTAATTTATGATCACAATTCACACACACACACACACATTACTAAATGCAACAACATGCAGAATCACATACACGTACATCATCCAATATCCGTAGAACTAAGCACAATTGAATTGAAAAAGAGATAAAAGAAAGTCTTGCATTACAATCAATTCCACGGAAACAACTTCTTGGGGGCAAGGATCATCACGAATAGCAGCATGGACCTTTTTGTAAAGCTCTTCAAGGCTATCTGGTTCAACCTCAGTCTTGATGCAGTTAGAAGACTGTGACTGGTACTTCTCTGGTTCATCTTCGATCAACATCTGTATCATTCAAGAAAAAATAATAACGATGACTATTACAGTATAAAAAGGGAAATCGTTTTCCAAAAGAAAACGAATTCAACAAGAGATACAAGAGACAAAACACCAATGAGGCTCGTACCTAGAAAGCGGCTAATAAATGAGACTATCTATACCGAGCCTCACCTAACCTAATTCAAACCAAACCCAATTACAAACATAAGTGACACACTACGAAACCAAAAGAAAACTACAAAACATGAAACCGATAGAAGTGACACACTATCTATGACCCATTCAATCCTTTCAATCTATTTTGTCTGTTCACATTCTTTTTTTTCTATAATTAGCCCCTCTGAGATAAACTAGTGAAAGGCACTCGTGTTGCGTCGGGATGACTCGCGTCATCAATAGTTGTACATATACCTGCAGTTGAGTTCCGCCAGGGTGTAGTTAATAAATAAAAGCGTCTTACCAAAAGTATACAATTGATTAATTACAGGTGGTACTTATATAACAATATTGTTGATCAAAAGCGTAGAGTCGTAGACTAAACCTGTTCAGGGTAAATATGTTGCTGCAGTTACTTTCCTCCACATCATTATTTCTTTTTCTTGGAGGATCTGGTTTCTTCATCTGACATCGAAATCGTTAGTGTTTCACGAATAGAAAGCTAACCCTTTTTTTACCTGGTGATGGGTATAAGACTCTCTGTTGTTCATTGTCCGAGAGTGTTTTTTCGTTGTTAATCGTTCAGCTTTGTTCAGATGGTGTTGTTAAATCGGTTGGACCTGCAGTTTATGACTGTAGATTGCCAAAGGGGTTGGACCTACTCCCAAAAAAACATAAAACAAAACATAGAAACAGAGGCAGCCATTTGCCAACAGAGGCAGGTGATCGCTTACATACGATACCTACCCAATATATATAAAAATAAATCATACACAAAGACAAAACAACTCAATCATATTGTATTTGAACATGCTAAATTAGCTCCACATATGAACTTATCAATATAAGTTTACAGAAACAATCAATATATCGGATTTGATTAGAGATATCAAGGTATTATTATTATACCGTTAAGAAGGTCGTAAGCGTTTCTATACACTTTAAGCGACTGTTGACCCATTTGACTAACCCAAAACAACCTATTTCAATCCATGATTCATACAACATAATGGTAACGAATCATTACCGTGGTGTACAACATAGCGAGTTTGGCGAGAACTCGGCGATAACTCGGATTCAGAAGTTTGGCGAGTTCTCGTTTATGAATCGGCAAAAAAATCGGTCAACGACCGATTTCTCGGACTTCTCGGTCAACTTCTCGGTTCAATATCCGATTTTATTGAATTTCTCGGTCAAATCTCAGTCAAAGCCTAATATTTATACATACATACATACATACATACATACATACATACATACATACATACATACATACATACATACATACATACATACATACATACATACATACATACATACATACATACATACATACATACATACATATATATATATATATATATTAAAATTCAACGAAAGTCAACAGCCGAGCTCCCGAATTCTCCCCGAGTTCTCCGAGAACTCCTAAAAATTGTCCCCGAGAACTCCACGAGTTCCGAGTTCTTCAACCTTGCATACACAACCCGTCAATGTAAATATATTTAAAAATAAAAAATAAAAACAGTTGTGTACCTTTGTGCTCAAGTTGAACAGAGTGAAGTTGTTACGCGTTGCTGCGGTGAAGTGGTGGTTGCGCGTTGCTGCGGTGAATTACGTTCACTGTCTATATACCTTAAACACGATTCGTTTATAAGGGGGATTATAAAAGGGTTACCAAAAGTTTATTCCTTCATTTGAATGATGATGGCTGCAGCTTGTTCTGGTAAGAGACGACCCATTTCTTGTCTATTGCAAGACCAGCTCCGAAAACTCTTTTTCAAAAACCTTATCATACATTAAACATCATCAGTGTATGGCGTTTGCTGCTATGTCCACAACTCCACATATAGAACTACACATAGATCATAAGACATAAGCTGCATAAACTTCAACATATATAAATCCAAAGAGTATAATAGTGACAACTAACATTTATAAATAACTTTATTAAATATTTGATGACTGTTGAAATCAGTCTGTAATATGAGAGCGTCACATGGTTGGGCAATGATGGTAGTTCATGGTTCTTTAAATTCATATAGGATAGTTGCACATTAAACAATCGTCTACCATTAAGCAGTCACCATAAGAAGCAGTATGCAAAACACAAATGGTATTTGCCTAATTGAAACATTTAAAATAGGAAACATTTTATGAAGGCTTACAATATAAGGCGTGTAGACGAAACTTCAACATTCAACCCGGTTGAGTCATGTAAGTATGTGGCAGCTGTACAAGTCCCACGATAGTAGTCTAAGGTGTGCTACACATTCGGTTACAACACATTAACATGTTCAAGTACAGATTCACAACACATTTATCAATTAGACAACCAAAAACCTCTAAAAAACTCTACAACAGTTAACCCTTCTATGTGCAAATGAAATAACAACTTACATAATCACATTTTCCAACTTCTTACACTAATTTAGCAAATTAATGATTCCATAGCCAATTTCTGATTCTCTTTCACAAACTTATTTACAGCTAGTGCATTCAAGCTTGATTCAGCATACATATATTTCAGAGAAAGAAACAAAACGTAATAAGTACCATCATGAATAAAAACCAACAAAGAGAAGTTATTTATAGTCTCTTTTTATGTCAAGTCGCTAAATTAATCTAAACTTCAAAAAACACTGCTCTGTTCCAACAAATATTTTAAGCTAAGCAAAAAATAAAAAATCGTATTTAGCTTGAACATGTTATGGTGGTAGGGTAGCATAAGTTACAAATTTTGTTACACTTATCAACAGACAACATAAAGAAATCCCATTAAAACTCGAAATCGTATATTAGGTCGAATGCAATAATACACTGTTCCGGTGACAGCACAGTAACAGTAATATAGAAAATAAACCTAACAAATCTGAAAACGGCTAAATCAAAACAAACGAACAATTTGAAACCCAAACCTTGGTATCGCCAGTAACGATTCAAATCGTTCCAATTCGTGCAAAGAAGAAACGAAACCCTAAAATTTCGTAGGCACGTGGGTTGTAAGAGCAATTTGGATGTGGAGATATGGAGATGGAGGGATAATCATCCTTTATCTTTTAGGTAAAAGGGGGAATATAACCCAAATAAACCGTCCTATAAAGTATACCCCTTTGATATGATTGGGTATACTTGGTGTAATGTAGACTTTGTCGAGTAGCTAGTGGTAAAAAATAGACTAAATGAGTGTGTATCAGAGCAACAATTTATCAAAACGCATAAACAGTCAATCAATCAGTGTAGTAACATTCGGCTTTTTGCCCAATTGTTTGTTGGTTTGAGTTGATACAAAAAGTGGATCTCAAACTGTATACATATATCTATTATCTGTATCTCAAATATGACAATAACACACAATATACATAACTGTTTATATACTAGGACGGACAAGGTCACAAAGTTAACATCAATTTCCTAGATTCAAAGTACCCAAGGGTCTGAATTGCTATCACCAAGCAAGATCTTTTCCTACCAGTCTGAGATTCACTAGACTCCAAGTTCTTAGCTTTTATACTAAGTTTCTTTTATATGGCCATGATAATGAAATCGATGATTTGTTCAGGGTAGGTGGACCAGGAGGGATAGATAAGAAACGCCAATTGAATTGATCCAGAGTAGAAATTACCTTAATTAAAATTACATGTATAATCAAGTTTATTCGCACTCTAGAAACGGAATCCAACTGTTGTAAAAAATAGTAACCAAACCAAACCTTAAACGTAAATAGAACAAAGTATAATATAATAAACCTTATCAAGAACATCCATCTTAGTTAGTGTGCTTCTTGAATCCATATTTTTGAATCGAGATTGTATTCATTGATAACATGAATCGATCTCCATTTAAAACTTAGAATCGTGCTTCTTGAATACCTAAATTATATCCTTTAATTGATCTCCGTCCCTGTATGTGTTGATATAATGAAAAGGGGGGGTTGGTAGCCCGTGTTTTTACCCTAATTAGAGGATAAAAAAATAATAATCAATGGTACTTATTGTATACTGTATTAGATTAAAAAGGGTAATTTTGATAGTTAGGGTGCGTTTGATAAAACTGAATGATTTAGTGCTGAATGATTCAGAATCTGAATGGTCCAAAGCCTCTGAATAAGGTTTGCTCTGAATGAAAATAAGCTGTTTGATAATCATTTAGAATGAGCGATGTAAACTGACTAACTACCCTATTAATGTGTGACATGAATAAAAAATTTAATATACTTGTTAGTTTGGTGATCAGGATATGATTTGAGGAGAATATTATAGATAATTTAGGCTCTTAATGGTTAAGAGATTGTTTCATCTCTGAATGGTTCAGAGCTGAATTCTGAACCATTCAGCATTATATGTCATTCAGAGGTTAGAAACAAACGCACTGAATGCTGAATAGTTCAACATTCAGTGCTGAACCATTCCATTAAGAGGCAAACAAACGCACTCTTAGATTTAGAGGGTACAGGGTAGTGTAATTTGTTCCAATAAACTACACTATATTACTTTTAAATTTTATTAATTATTCTATTTAGATTTGTTTAATGTATAAAGTCAAGTGAAGGGAAGTGAAAGAGAAGCACAACTACTATATTATTATTAAGGTATAGCCTTTTTTGGCTCGAATTTCCCTTTTTTTGCTCGAATTTCAGTTATTTTTGAGCTCTCAGGGTTCTCACACAATTTTTTTTTTCATTTGATCCCTCTACTATATATATATACGATATTTACATAAACAATACACATACAATTACATAGAAATACACTGATGACTTAAACTATAAACATGAGAATGACCCAAGCTACAAATTCAACCCGGATCCCGATTATTAACATGAAGAAAGCTTAAGGAGCTTGGGTGAAGAAGTCATTGATGCCAATCAAGCAATTTGTGTCTTGAACGATTAGTAATCCATTCAAAAGTTTTTACTTGAATCTCACATATAACTTTTGAAGATGCCCAACTATCATTATAGAAAACTTTTTGATTTCTATTTTTCCATAAAAGATATCCCGACACCCACTCGACCGCTTGCCATACTTTCTTGAGAGCCCCGATATCCCAATGTTGCGATTACCAGTGAACAAGTTATCGATACTTGAACACGTTGGAAAGGCTATACCCTACCATTTGTATACACCCAAGTACCCAACCACACTTCGTTTGCAAATTTACACGAAATTAAGGCATGATCGACTGACTTCACAACATCCTTACACATAGGACAAAGTAACGAGTCACGATCGATCCCCCTTTATCTAACTCAACCCTGTCCGGAATTCTGTTTCTCAAGACTCTCCATATGAATATACCAATTTTCTGCGGAAGTAAATTATTTATAAGTGTCTCGACACAAAAATGAGTACCTGAAAGACATTGCTCGTCAATTTTTCTAGCAATTATTTTGGAGCAGTAGTCTTCTTTACTAGTAAGTTTGCAGCACCACGAACTAAGACTTTCACTGATTTTTGCGTTGCCTTCGATTCTTGAAATTAGAAGTGATAATTCGCCTAGCAATCTGCCCGATAAAGGTCTTGACCAGTGCGATGAACTCAACCCTGTCTTTGATTGAAGGGGCTGCCTCGTTGTCGAGTCTGAATAACCTTGGAAACGCCTCCTTTAGCCGTGAATCCCCAACCCATAGATCCTCCCAAAAAAGTATATCTCGACCGTCGTCAATCTTTCTCTCAAAAAGTGATTCTATATTTATGTCAATCTTGAGCAGCTCATTACCAATCTTCACTATATTGCTCCAAGCTGAAGAATGCTTAAGAGAAGAATTATTAGAACCAACAATCCCCAACCCCCCCATCCCTCCCGTAAATGCTTCTAATAACATTGGACCAAAGAGAATTATTTTCGACTCTAAAACGCCACCACCATTTAATTAAGAGTGCCAAGTTTTTAGATTTTAACGACCCAATAATTAAATTATTAATTATTGGTATTGATATTATTATTATTTTATATTATATTTTATTTTTATATATATGGCAAAAATTTAACAAAACTTCTATAAACAGTAGTGATGACGGAGCAAGATCGAGAAATGTTGATAGAGCAAAACAGAAGTCTCAACTTTTGGGATCGAAGGGTAATGTCTTTAATTTTTTGACAGAAAACATTTTCATTTGTTTTCCTATCTTAACAATAAATTTTGTAAACAGATTCATCTACATCTTCAGCAGCTAGGCGCTCCAGAGGTTGAAATTTTAGATCATTTGTTTGACAGTAAAAACTTTCAATTCGTTTTTCTTCGTATATTAACAATAAATTTGTAAATATATAGCTCAATCAATTTCTTCAGCAGGAAGACCCTCTCTTAGATCGTTTCTTTCAAGGGTCTGATAACAATCAACATAGGTAAGTTTTTTTTTTTTTTTTTTTTTTTTTTTTTTTTTTTTTTTTTTTTAAGAAAAACTAAACTAATTTTTCATGTTATATATTTTTTAATGTGATATATGTTCATGTTGACATAATATTAAAAAATTTTTGTAATTCTTTGTAAAGGTTAGTGAGTGCCATGTTGTGGCTGTTGGAGTCTTCTCCATACTATCTTGGAGATGATTTAAGGTTCTCTATTGTAAAAAAAAATAAAAAATAAATAAAAATACATGGGCTATTTAAAGTTGATTTTGGATTTACCAATTTAATAACAGGGTCAACCACTTAATCACACAACCTTATTTGCAAATTAGAGAGTGTACGTTTGAAGAATTCAAAGATGATATCAACAATAACATCGGATACAAGATGCCAACGAGGAATTGGGGAAGGTCGGCCAGGTTATAAAAAAGTTACCTTTTCTACCCTACTGCAATAATATTTTTGTTCTTTTTAATACAAAAAATATACATATACATTATTGAATTTTTGTAGGAATGGAAGAAGGAAATGGCGTATGATAAGTCGTCGGAACATCACTTCTTTGGGGATTTGCTTGATAGTTTAAACATAATTTCAAAAAACACTGAAATTAAAATATACAAATATGATCCCCAAAATGATCCGGATAACACTGAGTACGTAAAGTATTACTTTTCTTTCTTAAGTACATTTATATTCTACTATTGTACTAATTATGTGTATTTTTGTAGTTATTATGGTGCATACTACTATTTTGTAGCCGGGACGACTTTAGTTTTCTTTGCGATGGTGGAAGAGAAAAGAGCTTGAAGAATGGACATGAAAACTAATGAATCCAAGAGGACGGTGACAGTATGTGGAATCGTTTATTTTTCAAATAATGTTGGAAAGCTTAAACTGATACTCCGTATGTGACTGTGTTAAGATTGCTTTGGAACATTTATTTTGATTGTTCATGGTTTTTTTAGAGCATGAGAAAATGGGTTTTAACAAAAACTTAAACATACTTATGTTGGTTCTAGGTTTGGTTATATTAATGATACGCACTCGTATCCGAATTAAGCCCTAATTACAAGTAATCAAGTACTTCGACGGTTCGCGCCCAACGGTAAGCCCGATGAATAAGGCACAAACACTTGTGTTCGGCAAGACCAGTAATAACTGGCAAGCAGTGCCGTGAAGGTCCATCCATCCATCTATGTATATTTGCCCTAATTACACGATATAACTCTATCATCTAATCCTTTACGTAAAATTTGATAGAGTTCACAATCACTTGCTAGCCACCCCCGGTGACATCCGTTGGGTTTGCACGCATTATCGGAGTGCTACCAAGCAATCCCCCACAAATACACCCCAAAGCACTCGTCATTAAGCTAATAACTAGTTTATGCACGATCACATATAAAGCTGTATACGAGTAAGAAAGATCACTGTTGGTATGTCTTTGAAAAATTGTCTCGGAGGATAACTGGTTTTGCTTCTTTGCATTTATGAGTTGTACGTACTACATGCATTAATTGTTGTATATCAAGAAAGATCACAACTTGGAGATGACACTTGGTTTGGTGTCATTGCATTTAAGGATTGGACTACATACATTTTTAATCGTATATCTAGAAAGATTGCTGCTTGAACTTATTTTAAAAGCTTAAACTGATAATTTTAGCCGAACATTGTAAAGGTCGATAGTTGGGCGCGACCTTGTTGGGGCTAATCAGCCAAGTCGGAAACTAGTGGGGACAAGTCGGGTATTGACCAACTTTGATTATATTTGACCAATCTTGACCTAATGAAGACGACTTTGATCGTCTACGTTGGACTAGTTGGTTATTAATGCCCAAGACACAACTTATGTTTACACTACTAATAACATATGAACCTATAGGGTCACACACAAAGAGCAATTATATACCAAGTATATATTTAAATGTGATTTAAATATAATCAACCATAATTTATATGACAACATTATTATTTGGATGAAATAATTATGTGTAGTGAAGTATCAATATATATGCACATAGTCTAGTAATGTTGCATGTAACATTTAAGATTGTGTTATATTTGTTTGACAAATATATATATGACAAATGTATGGATTAAATTAATGATGTGGATCATATCATGAACACCTTTACACACCATCTTTGCATAATGGAGATGGTGGAAGAATAATTATAATCTAATGCCATCATCTTGTCTACCTTTATTTTTGTTAGCTTTTACTTTATGTATTTTAAGTGTAAGTGCACTTATTAAAATAAGTAAAACTAACATACATTTGGAATATATACATATACTTGCACTTTAAAAAGAATTGGTACGTACATTCACAATGAAATAAAAAGGGTTTCCATGTGCTTTCATTTCTTACATGAAAATAACTTCTAAGCAAGTCTTTTAGTAAGTAAAAGATTTAGGAGTTAAAGTTAAGTCTTAAAAGGTTGAGAAGGACTAGCATCCATTTGGTATTGGAACTTTGCTCAAGTGTGGATTACCGATAGAGGGAGGCTACTTTGGTTCCTACATCCTTAGCATCCATAACTTCTAAAGTTCAAAGTCTTCAAAGGTTGTAGTCTTTAAACTCACTATTTATTATTTAGTTTTCTTAACAACATGCAATTGGATCCTTGGTGGGGAGTTTTTGAAAGGTTTAAAAATTGTTGTACGCGCTTCCGCTGCTAAATAGTTTTATGAAAAATCATACAAACCTCTTCAGTGGTACAAGAGCCGCTTTTGCATGTGTTAAGAAACTTATGTTATATACAATAAGAACTTGTTCTTATTATTAGAAATGAACAACTTTTTTTTCTAAAAAGAAAAAGTTGTAGATTTCTAAAATGCAACTTAGTTATTTTATTTGCTACAACCATTCTTTTTACATGCATGTATGGTTATAGAAGTTGCTATATATATACTAGTTGATATATTAAGTTGCATGGTGCATAGAAAGCCTTTAGACCATTTTGTGATGTTTGGTTGTGTTGAAATTCGATTGGGTTGTAAATTATTCTTTCATTTATAATGGTTTGTAATAATTTTATTTTTCATGTTTTGTTTAATTTTGAGATGTAAAAGTCTTAGTGTAGACTTGTATATTTTATCTATAAAAATGTAACAAGACATGAAGAAAATTCAAGATGGAGTTCTAAGCAATTTTGGAGCCATTTGCAACACCAAATGCTGACTAGGCAAGTGGGAGCTTCAAGACATCACAATGGAGCATGGATATTTGTTATGTCCTTAGATTGACCCGGTCCCTTCGTTTGGCTCACGAAAACCGATTAGGAAAAGGCTTGGCTATGCACCTATTAATTGTTGTGTTTATGTTTGTATGTTGCATGTTTGAATATAGGATATTTGCATGCTAGAAAATAATTTTTTTAACAAATCAAACGCAAATAAGAGTTTGGTAAATTTATATATAATTTTGAAAATGGTTTTTCGTAAAAGTATAAAATGAGTTTTAATAAAAAATAGTTTTTACATAAAGCTCAAAGTTAACATTAAAATTATGAATTTTAATAATTTATGAATTTAATAAATTTAAACCAAACTCTTGTATAAAGTTTTAAATAAAATGAGTTTTATTAGAAACTAAAATTGGTCTTAAGTTAGCGCGCTCAATATATACATATTAATATAGGATATTAGTTTAAAATTGGACACGCCGTGAGTGACTAAAATAGAGATTCTATAAACTCAAGACCAACATATAAAATATGATTTTATCTAAAGTATACGTATAATATATTATTGAATGCATGCAACAATTATTATACGAAATGCTTTGTCATATTGAAATAATACAAAACACAAAATTCCTTTTAAAATGTAAGTTTATGCCATCCTTTTTAAGACACTCGCTTGTCATTTGTACGTCGTTGTGGAGAGAGCATCAGCCAACCACCACGATCGTCTTGAGATTACCGAGATGGTGTTTCGCGATTCCCATGACAGTCTTGGGCCAAACACCATAAGTTTTAAATAAGACAACTTAATTGGTGCTTCTTGTGGAGAGAGCATCAGCCAAACACAAGATGCCCAAGGCATAGATGGGATTAAACATACCAGTTGACAATTGTTGTTAAGGATCCCATTAAAATATAGAAATTTTATTAGACTTGCAATTGGTAATCGCTACCTACCTTGTTAATTTAAACTTAGTGGAGAGAGCATCAGCCAACCACTCAAGGTTAAATGTAACTTGAATTCTAGCCTTTAACAAATTAATTTTTTTAAGAAAGTTAGGGTAATCAATTATTAAAGGATCAAATATTAAAATAACTAAAAGAACTTTGTTAATTTTGTAGATGTCACCCAATGCAACTACACCCGTTCACCACCTTTCTCAAAGATCTGTTTTAGAGAAGAAAAAACTCAATGATACGAACTTCTTAGACTGGTATCATAATTTGAGAATTGTGCTCAAAGTCGAAAAGGAGTCGTATATACTTGATAGACCCGTTCCCGAGGAACCCCCTGCTAATGCCACTAAGAGCATCCGAGATGCTTGGACTAAGCACACGGATGACTCCACAGAGGTAGCTTGCCTCATGTTAGCCACCATGATTCCAGACTTGCAAAAGGATCTGGAACATCATGATGCCTTTGAGATGCTTAAGCAGCTAAAGGAAATGTTCCAGCAACAAGCTAGGCAACAACGCTTTGAAACTGTTAGAGCGTTACACGCATGCAAGATGAAAGAGGGGACATCTGTAAGCTCTTATGTTCTAAAAATGAAGAGCTACATAGATCAGCTTGAGAGACTTGGATCTTCCATTGGTCCTGAGTTGGCAATAGACTTGATCCTCAACTCACTACCAAAGTTGTAGTGACCCGAACTTTTCCATATTTATATATATTAAATAAAATTGTTATTTACATGATTAAGTATTTCCAACATGTTAAGCAATCAAACTTGTTAAGACTTGATTAATTGAAATAGGTTTCATATAGACAATTGACCACCCAAGTTGACCGGTGATTCACGAACGTTAAAACTTGTAAAAACTATATGATGACATATATATGATTATATATATAGTTAACATGATATTATGATAAGTATGTATCTCATTAGGTATTTTACTAATGAGTTATATTCATAAAATTGAGTTTATTGAATTAAGAAACTCGAAACGATATATATAACGATTATCGTTATAACAACGTCTTACTAAATACATATGAATCATATTAAGATATTGATACACTATGTTTAATCATGATAAATGATAAGTAAACATGTCATTAAGTGTATTAACAATGAACTACATATGTAAAAACAAGACTACTAACTTAATGATTTCGAAACGAGACATATATGTAACGATTATCATTGTAACAACATTTAACTGTATATATATCATACTAAGATATATTAATATATCATAATATCATGATAATGTAATAATTTAACAACTATTTAGATATAATAAACAATGGGTTAACAACATTTAACAAGATCGTTAACCTAAAGGTTTCAAAACAACATTTACATGTAACGACTAACGATGACTTAACGACTCAGTTAAAATGTATATACATGTAGTGTTTTAATATGTATTCATACACTTTTGAAAGACTTCAAGACACTTATCAAAATACTTCTACTTAACAAAAATTCTTACAATTACATCCCCGTTCAGTTTCATCAACAATTCTACTCGTATGCACCCGTATTCGTACTCGTACAATACACAGCTTTTAGATGTATGTACTATTGGTATATACACTCCAATGATCAGCTCTTAGCAGCCCATTTGAGTTACCTAACACATGTGGGAACCATCATTTGGCAACTAGCATGAAATATCTCATAAAATTACAAAAATATTAGTAATCATTCATGACTTATTTACATGTAAATAAAATTACACATCCTTTATATCTAATCCATATACCAACGACTAAAAACACCTACAAACACTTTCATTCTTCAATTTTCTTCATCTAATTAATCTGTCTCAAGTTCTATCTTCAAGTTCTAAGTGTTCTTCATAAATTCTATAAGTTCTAGTTTCATAAAATCAAGAATACTTTCAAGTTTGCTAGCTTACTTCCAATATTGTAAAGTGATCATCCAACCTCAAGAAATCTTTCTTATTTACAGTAAGTTATCTTTCTAATATAAGGTAATACTCATATTCAAACTTTGATTCAATTTCTATAACTATAACAATCTTATTTCGAGTGAAAATCTTACTTGAACTTGTTTTCGTGTCATGATTCTGCTTCAAGAACTTTCAAGCCATCCAAGGATCCTTTGAAGCTAGATCTATTTTTCTCATTTCCAGTAGGTTTATCCACAAAACCTGAGGTAGTAATGATGTTCATAACATCATTCGATTCATATATATAAAACTACCTTATTCGAAGGTTTAAACTTGAACTCACTAGAACATAGTTTAGTTAATTCTAAACTTGTTCGCAAACAAAAGTTAATCCTTCTAACTTGACTTTTAAAATCAACTAAACACATGTTCTATATCTATATGATATGCTAACTTAATGATTTAAAACCTGGAAACACGAAAAACACCGTAAAACAGAACATACGCCGTCGTAGTAACACCGCGGGCTGTTTTGGGTTTGATAATTAAAAACTATGATAAACTTTGATTTAAAATTTGTTATTCTGGGAAAATGATTTTTCTTATGAACATGAAACTATATCCAAAAATCATGGTTAAACTCAAAGTGGAAGTATGTTTTTCAAAATGGTCATCAAGACATCGTTCTTTCGACTGAAATGACTACCTCTTACAAAAACGACTTGTAACTTATATTTTTGACTATAAACCTATACTTTTTTCTGTTTATATTCATAAAATAGAGTTCAATATGAAACCATACCAATTTGATTCACTCAAAACGGATTTAAAACGAAGAAGTTATGGGTAAAACAAGATTGGTTTTTTTTTTTTTTTATTGTTGTAGCTACGGGAAATATTGTAACAATTCTATACAAATCATATTCTAGCTAACTTATATTGTATTATACATGTATTCTAATATATTATGTAATTTTGGGATACCATAGACATGTATGCAAATGTTTTGACATATCATATCGACCCATGTATATATATTATTTGGAACAACCATAGACACTCTATATGCAGTAATGTTTGAGTTAGCTATACAGGGTTGAGGTTGATTCCAAAAATATATATACTTTGAGTTGTGATCTAGCCTGAGACGTGTATACATTGGGTCGTGGATTGATTCAAGATAATATATATCAATTTATTTCTGTACATCTAACTATGGACAACTAGTTGTAGGTTACTAACGAGGACAGCTGACTTAATAAACTTAAAATATCAAAATGTATTAAAAATATTGTAAATATATTTTGAACATACTTTGATATATATATGTATATATTTGTTATAGGTTCGTGAATCGACCAGTGGCCAAATCTTACTCTCGACGAAGTAAAAATCTGTGAAAGTGAGTTATAGTCCCACTTTTAAAATCTAATATTTTGGGATGAGAATATATGCAGTTTTATAAATGTTTTACGAAATAGACACAAGTAAATAAAACTACATTATATGGGTGAATGATCGAAGCCGAATATGCCCCTTTTGCTTGGTAGCCTAAGAATTAGTAAACCGATCTACTAATTGATGTGAATACTGAAGATAGATCTATTGGGCCTAACGAACCCCATCCAAAGTACCGGATGCTTTAGTACTTCGAAATCATTATTTATCATGTCCGAAGGATTTCCCGGAATGATAGGGGATATTCTTATATGCATCTTGTTAATGTCGGTTACCAGGTATTCACCATATGAATGATTTTTATCTCTATGTATGAGATGTATATTGAAATATGAAATCTTGTGGTCTATTTTTATGATTTGATAATATATAGGTTAAACCTATAACTCACCAACATTTTTGTTGAAGTTTTAAGCAAGTTTATTCTCATGTGATTATTAAGAGCTTCAGCTGTTGCATACTAAAATAAGGACAAGATTTGGAGTCCATGCTTGTATGATATTATGTAAAAACTGCATTCAAGAAACTTATTTTTGATGTAATATATTCTTATTGTAAACCATTATGTAATGGTCGTGTGTAAACGGTATATTTTAGATTATCATTATTTGATAATCTACGTAATGCTTTTTAAACCTTTATAGATAAAATAAAGGTTATGGTTGTTTTAAAAATGAATGCAGTCTTTGAAAAACGTCTCATATAGAGGTCAAAACCTCGCGACGAAATCAATTAATATGGAACGTTTATAATCAATATGAACAGGACGTTTCAGTTGGTATCCGAGCGTTGGTCTTAGAGAACCAGAAATTTGCATTAGTGTGTCTTATCGAGTTTGTTAGGATACATTAGTGAGTCTGGACTTCGACCGTGTTTTCTTTAAAAACGATTGCTTAACACTTTTGTTGGAAACTATATATTATTAACATGTAAATATTATGTGATATATTAACCTCTTAATGTGTTTGATATTGTGTGATAGATGTCTACCACTATTACAAATCCCATCGATTCACCTAATAATAATGAAGAGTCGAATATATTTTGGGAAGATTCACAAATTCCCGAAGAGGAACCGGAAGAAGTGGAACCGGAAGAGGAGGAACTGGAAGAAGAGGAACCGGAAGAGGAGGAACCGAAAGAGGAGGAACCGGAAGAAGAAAAGGTTCCGGAGGAAGAAATATTGATACCTATAGTAAATCGATTAAATAAAAGAAAATCCTCAACCAACGGACCAAAGTTAATAATGGTCAATGGTGTTTCCGCCGAGGAAGCAAAATATTGGGAAGATTACCAATTTTCTGATGAATCGGATCCCGATGAGGATTCCGATGATGTTATAGAAATTACCTCGACCCAATTTAATAAAGCGAAAGAAAATAATAAGGGAAAAGGTATAAAAATAGAGAAACCCGATTCCAACCCCGATGAACTTTATATGTATCGGCAACATCCGTATTTCCTAAAATGTAACAATGACCCGGGAACCTCTAAACCACCAGGTTTTTCTAAACCATTGTGGAAAACGACGGCTCGTATTAGAGGAACACCATATATTCTTAGAAAATTAGGAAAACGAACCAAGTCTGAAGAAGAAGAAACCAGTGATTCAGATTAGAGGGTTGTAATCATGTTGTGTATTATATGTATTGTAGTGTGCTTCTACTTTTATGTTCTATGTAAAAATTGCTTGTATTGTTTGTTAATTATCTTTTACGAATCTAATCCTTGTCTATTTTACAGTATAAAAATAAAATGGACTTTAAGGGTAGACAACCGAATATTTTAGAAGATCTACCAGAGGATATGATTGAGGAAATCTTGTCTAGAGTCGGTCAGAATTCATCAGCACAATTAATTATGGCAAAATTAACTTGTCAAATATTTGAAAGACTTTCCAGAAATGCCTTAGTTTATAAAAGGCTTTCCTTTGATAGGTGGGGTATATCACATTGGGGAGACCGTAAGTTACGCCGTGTTTTCTTTAAAGCGTTAAATGCGGGGAACCCAAATGCAATTTTACGCTACGGGTTAAGAACCTATTTTGACTCAACATATCCAAACATAGGATTTCGTGAATTAGAAAGAGATTCTAACATGCAACATAAAGAAGCATGTTATGCTTACGGGTTAGTGATGTTCACTTCTTACCAAAGTGAGAAAAAGAACATCAGATTGCAACTTTTAAATAAAACCTTCCCACAAGTGACGGATTCAGTAGTTGGGGTGAGAAACAAGGTTTTTAGATTATTACGGGGCTGTTAGACATTACGAAACCCTCGTCCTTTTGACGACATTACAACATGCTGCCTAGCCAATGGTCATAACGGTTATTTTCCCTAAGACCAAGGATGGGAAGTCGTCTTAGTAAAACCAGAATGCATGACTTGTTTCTGGACTTATGAATTACGTGTCTTTATTTCCTTTGCTGAACAACTTGCGTATTAACTAGATTTATCTTCAAAACTGTCCTGTATCAAAGTGTACTATATTTCAAGTTATATGTAATATAGCGATGTTGTAAGTTTGAAGAATATTTGTATGTGATATATATTATTATAATCAGTTTTTCATATGGAATTGTAGTAGTTGAATTGTATATTAGCTACTAAGTATGAACTTAACGGGTAGGTAGTACCCGAATTTAAACTTATAAAACGCTAATATGAAGAAAAAGCTTTTATAAATGAGTTCATATTATGCTACGAAATACTATTGACTACTCTTAATATTCTGCATGATTAACTCGATTCAGTTGGCTATTTTGAAGGAAATGGCACCGACTACTCGACACACCATGAATATGAGCGAAGAGGAATTTCGTACCTTTCTTGCTGCAAACATAGCCGCAGTACAGGCTGCGCTACATACCAACAATAACTATGAATCTAGCAATGCAGCTAACGGCGTAAGAAATCGTGTAGGATGCTCCTATAAAGAATTCACTGCCTGCAAACCTTTGGAATTTGATGGAACCGAAGGACCAATTGGATTGAAACGGTGGACCGAGAAATTCGAATCGGTGTTTGCCATAAGTAAGTGTACTGAAGAGGACAAAGTTAAGTACGCTACGCATACCTTCACAGGTACTGTGTTAACATGGTGGAACACCTATCTTGAACAGATAGGACAAAATGCTGCTTACGCACTACCGTGGTCGGCATTCAAGCAATTGATGAACGAGCAGTACCGTCCTAGAAACGAAGTCAGTAAGCTCAAGGTAGAGCTTAGAGAGTTACGAACACAAGGGTTCGACATTACCACGTATGGACGACGATTCACAGAGTTGTGCCTATTGTGTCCGGGAGCATTCGAAGATGAAGAAGAGAAGATCGACGCGTTTGTAAAAGGGTTACCAGTAAGGATTCAATAAGATGTGAGTTCACACGAGCCCGCTTCCATACAAAAGGCAAGTCGAATGGCTCATAAACTCATAAATCAGATTGAGGGAAGAATTAAAGAGCAGGCGGCCAAAGAAGCCAACACGAAACAACTCAAGAGGAAGTGAGAGGAAAACGGTGACAAGAGTCACCAGTACAACAACAATGACAATTACAACCACAATCGCAACAACTATCCCAACAACCGCAACAACAATCGCAACAATAACCGCTATCTTAACAATAACTACAACAAACATCCCAACAACAACAACAACTACAACAACCGTTTCAACAACAATAACAATCCCAACAACAACCTCAATAACAACAACGGCAACAAAAACCAAAAACATCCATGTCATAGGTGTGAAGAAAATCATCAGGGGTTTTGCACGACATTTTGCAACAGGTGTAAAAGAAATGGTAATAGTGCGATAAAGTGTGAGGTCTACGGACCAAAGTTTAACAGAACTAAAGGAACAAATAGTGTCGGAACGAATAGTGTCGGAGCAAGTAATACCAACGCTATTTGTTATAAATGCGGAAAACCAGGCTACATTATTAGAAATTGCCCGAATCAGGGGAATACTAATGAGCAGGGCCATGGAAGAGTTTTCAATATTAATGCGGCAGAAGTACAGGAAGACTCGGAGCTTGTTATGGGTACGTTTCTTATTGACGATAAATCTGCTTATGTTTTATTTGATTCGGGTGCGGATAGAAGCTATATGAGTAGAGAATTTTGTGCAAAATTAAGTTGCCCATTGACGCCTTTGGATAATAAATTTTTACTCGAATTAGCAAATGGTAAATTAATTTCAGCAGATAATATATGTCGGGACAGAGAAATTAAACTGGGTGATGAAACGTTTAAGATTGATTTAATACCAGTTGAGTTAGGGAGTTTTGATGTAATAATTAGCATGGACTGGTTGAAGAAGGTAAGAGCAGAGGTCGTTTGTTATAAAAATGCGATTCGCATTATGTGTGAAAAAGGAAAACCTTTAATGGTGTACGGAGAAAAGAACAACGCGAAGTTAAATCTTATTAGTAGTTTGAAGGTGCAAAAACTAATAAGAAAAGGTTGTTACGTCATTCTAGCACACATCGAGGAAGTTAAACCTGAAGAAAAGAACATCACTGATGTTCCCGTCGCAAAAGAATTTTCCGATGTATTTTTGAAAGAATTACCGGGATTACCCCCACATCGATCCGTTGAATTTCAAATAGACCTTGTACCAGGAGCTGCACCAATAGCTCGTGCTCCATACAGACTCGCACCAGCGAAATGAAATAATTACAAAGTCAGTTACAGGAATTTTATAACGTGGTTTCATTCGACCAAGTACATCACCATGGGGAGCTCCTGTTCTGTTTGTCAAGAAGAAAGATAGTACATTCAGGTTGTGTATCGACTACCGAGAGTTGAACAAACTTACCATCAAGAACCGTTACCCATTACCGAGAATCGACGACTTATTTGATAAACTACAAGGCTCGTCGGTTTATTTGAAGATCGATTTACGTTCTGGATATCACCAAATGCGGGTGAAAGAGGATGACATTCCGAAGACTGCTTTTAGGACACGTTACGGTCATTACGAGTTTATAGTTATGCCGTTTGGATTGACTAACGTACCAGCTGTGTTTATGGACCTCATGAACCGTGTGTGGGCCATATCTTGACAAGTTTGTCATTGTTTTCATTGATGACATACTTATTTACTCGAAGAATGATCAAGAGCACGAAAAACATTTGAGAAAAGTGCTAGAGTTGCTGAGAAAAGAAAAACTGTACGCTAAGTTTTCAAAGTGTGCATTTTGGTTGGAAGAAGTTCAATTCCTCAGTCATATAGTGAACAAAGAATGTATTCAGGTGGATCCAGCAAAGATTGAAATCGTTGAAAAGTGGGAAACCCAGAAAACTCCGAAACACATACGCCAATTTTTAGGGCTAGCTGGTTATTACAGGAGATTCATCCTAGATTTTCCAAAATAGCAAAACCCTTGACTGCATTAACGCATAAATGGAGGAAATTTGAATGGAAGGATGAACAAGAAAAAGCGTTTCAATTATTGAAGAAAAACTTAACTACGGCACCTATATTGTCATTACCTGAAGGGAATGATGATTTTGTGATATATTGTGACGCCTCAAAGTAAGGTCTCGGTTGTGTATTAATGCAAAGAACGAAAGTAATTGTTTATGCGTCTAGACAATTGAAGATTCACGACCAGAATTATACGACGCATGATTTGGAATTAGGCGCGGTTGTTTTTGCATTAAAGACTTGGAGGCACTACTTATATGGGGTCAAAAGTATTATATATATCGACCACAAAAGTCTTCAACACATATTTAATCAGAAACAACTGAACATGAGGCAGCACAGATGGATTGAATTGTTGAATGATTACGACTTTGAGATTCGTTATCACCCGGGGAAGGCAAATGTGGTAGCCGACGCCTTGAGCAGAAAGGACAGAGAACCTATTCGAGTAAAATCTATGAATATAATGATTCACACTAACCTTACTACTCAAATAAAGGAGGCGCAACAAGGAGTTTTAAAAGAGGGAAATTCAAAGGATGAAATACCCAAAGGATCGGAGAAGCATCTTAATATTAGGGAAGACGGAACCCGGTATAGGGCTGAAAGGATTTGGGTACCAAAATTTGGAGATATGAGAGAAATGGTACTTAGAGAAGCTCATAAAACCAGATACTCAATACATCCTGGAACGGGGAAGATGTACAAGGATCTCAAGAAACATTTTTGGTGGCCGGGTATGAAAGCTGATGTTGCTAAATACGTAGGAGAATGTTTGACTTGTTCTAAGGTCAAATCTGAGCATCAGAAACTATCAGGTCTACTTCAACAACCCGTAATCCCGGAATGGAAATGGGAAAACATTACCATGGATTTCATCACTAAATTGCCAAGGACTGCAAGTAGTTTTGATATTATTTGGGTAATAGTTGATCGTCTCACCAAATCAGCACACTTCCTGCCAATAAGAGAAGATGACAAGATGGAGAAGTTAGCATGACTGTATTTAAAGGAAGTCGTCTCCAGACATGGAATACCAATCTCTATTATCTCTGATAGGGATGGCAGATTTATTTCAAGATTCTGGCAGACATTACAGCAAGCATTAGGAACTCGTCTAGACATGAGTACTGCCTATCATCCACAAACTGATGGGCAGAGTAAAAGGACGATACAAACGCTTAAAGACATGCTACGAGCATGTGTTATTGATTTCGGAAACAGTTGGGATCGACATCTACCGTTAGCAGAATTTTCCTACAACAATAGCTACCATTCAAGCATTGAGATGGCGTCATTTGAATCACTTTATGGTAGAAAGTGCAGGTCTCCGATTTGTTGGAGTGAAGTGGGGGATAGACAGATTACGGGTCCGGAGATAATACAAAAAACTACCGAGAAGATCATCCAAATTCAACAACGGTTGAAAACCGTCCAAAGTCGACAAAAGAGCTACGCCAACATTAAAAGAAAAGATATAGAATTTGAAATTGGAGAGATGGTCATGCTTAAGGTTGCACCTTGGAAAGGCGTTGTTCGATTTGGTAAACGAGGGAAATTAAATCCAAGGTATATAGGACCATTCAAGATTATTGATCGTGTCGGACCAGTAGCTTACCGACTTGAATTACCACAACAACTCGCGGCTGTACATAACACTTTCCACGTCTCAAATTTGAAGAAATGTTTTGCTAAAGAAGATCTCACTATTCCGTTAGACGAAATCCAAATCAACGAAAAACTTCAATTCGTCAAAGAACCCGTCGAAATAATGGATCGTGAGGTTAAAAGACTTAAGCAAAACAAGATACCAATTGTTAAAGTTCAATGGAATGCTCGTAGAGGACCCGAGTTCACCTGGGAACGAGAAGATCAGATGAAAAAGAAATACCCGCACTTATTTCCAGAAGATACGTCAACACCTCCAACTGCTATAAATTTCGGGACGAAATTTATTTAACGGGTAGGTACTGTAGTGACCCGAACTTTTCCATGTTTATATATATTAAATGAAATTTTTATTTACATGATTAAGTGTTTTCAACATGTTAAGCAATCAAACTTGTTAAGACTTGATTAATTGAAATAGGTTTCATATAGACAATTGACCACCCAAGTTGACCGGTGATTCACGAACGTTAAAACTTGTAAAAACTATATGATGACATATATATGATTATATATATAGTTAACATGATATTATGATAAGTAAGTATCTCATTAGGTATTTTAACAATGAGTTATATACATAAAATTGAGTTTATTGAATTAACAAACTCGAAACGATATATATAACGATTATCGTTATAAAAACGTCTTACTAAATACATATGAATCATATTAAGATATTGATACACTATGTTTAATCATGATAAATGATAAGTAAACATGTCATTAAGTGTATTAACAATGTACTACATATGTAAAAACAATATTACTAACTTAATGATTTCGAAACGAGACATATATGTAACGATTATCGTTGTAACAACATTTAACTGTATATATATATATATATATATATATATATCATACTAAGATATATTAACATATAATAATATCATGATAATGTAATAATTTAACATCTCTTTAGATATAATAAACAATGAGTTAACAACATTTAACAAGATCGTTAACCTAAAGGTTTCAAAACAACATTTACATGTAACAACTAACGATGACTTAATGACTCAGTTAAAATGTATATACATGTAGTGTTTTAATATGTATTCATAAACTTTTGAAAGACTTCAAGACACTTATCAAAATACTTCTACTTAACAAAAATGCTTACAATTACATCCCCGTTCAGTTTCATTAACAATTCTACTCGTATGCACCCGTATTCGTACTCGTACAATACACAGCTTTTAGATGTATGTACTATTGGTATATACACTTTAATGATCAGCTCTTAGCAGCCCATGTGAGTCACCTAACACATGTGGGAACCATCATTTGGCAACTAGCATGAAATATCTCATAAAATTTCAAAAATATTAGTAATCATTCATGACTTATTTACATGTAAACAAAATTACACATCCTTTATATCTAATCCATATACCAACGACCAAAAATACCTACAAACACTTTCATTCTTCAATTTTCTTCATTTAATTGATCTCTCTTAAGTTCTATCTTCAAGTTCTAAGTGTTCTTCATAAATTCTATAAGTTCTAGTTTCATAAAATCAAGAATACTTTCAAGTTTGCTAGCTTACTTCCAATCTTGTAAAATGATCATCCAACCTCAAGAAATCTTTCTTATTTACAGTAAGATATCTTTATAATACAAGGTAATACTTATATTCAAACTTTGATTCAATTTCTATAACTATAACAATCTTATTTCGAGTGGAAATCTTACTTGAACTTGTTTTCGTGTCATGATTCTGCTTCAAGAACTTTCAAGCCATCCAAGGATTCTTTGAAGCTAGATCTATTTTTCTCATTTCCAGTAGGTTAATCCACAAAACCTGAGGTAGTAATTATGTTCATAACATCATTCGATTCATATATATAAAACTACATTATTCGAAGGTTTAAACTTGAAATCACTAGAACATAGTTTAGTTAATTCTAAACTTGTTCGCAAACAAAAGTTAATCCTTCTAACTTGACTTTTAAAATCAACTAAACACATGTTCTATATCTATATGATATGCTAACTTAATGATTTAAAACCTGAAAACACGAAAAACACTGTAAAACAGAACATACGCCGTCGTAGTAACACCGCGGGCTGTTTTGGGTTTGATAATTAAAAACTATGATAAACTTTGATTTAAAAGTTGTTATTCTGAGAAAATGATTTTTCTTATGAACATGAAACTATATCCAAAAATCATGGTTAAACTCAAAGTGAAAGTATGTTTTTCAAAATGGTCATCAAGACGTCGTTCTTTCGACTGAAATGACTACCTCTTACAAAAATGACTTGTAACTTATATTTCCGACTATAAACCTATACTTTTTTCTATTTAGATTCATAAAATAGAGTTCAATATGAAACCATACCAATTTGATTCACTCAAAACGGATTTAAAACGAAGAAGTTATGGGTAAAACAAGATTGGATATTTTTTTTATTGTTGTAGCTACGGGAAATATTGTAACAATTCTATACAAATCATATCCTAGCTAACTTATATTGTATTATACATGTATTCTAATATATTATATAATCTTGGGATACCATAGACATGTATGCAAATGTTTTGACATATCATATCGACCCATGTATATATATTATTTGGAACAACCATAGACACTCTATATGCAGTAATGTTTGAGTTAGCTATACAGGGTTGAGGTTGATTCCAAAAATATATATACTTTGAGTTGTGATCTAGCCTGAGACGTGTATACACTGGGTCGTGGATTGATTCAAGATAATATATATCAATTTATTTCTGTACATCTAACTATGGACAACTAGTTGTAGGTTACTAACGAGGACAGCTGATTTAATTAACTTAAAATATCAAAATGTATTAAAAATGTTGTAAATATATTTTGAACATACTTTGATATATATATGTATATATTTGTTATAGGTTCGTGTATCGACCAGTGGCCAAGTCTTACTTCCGACGAAGTAAAAAATCTGTGAAAGTGAGTTATAGTCCCACACCCACTTTTAAAATCTAATATTTTGGGATGAGAATATATGCAGTTTTATAAATGTTTTACGAAATAGACACAAGTAAATGAAACTACATTATTGTCATAACCCGTTCTTAACCATAAGAACGAGTTAGATAACGTATGATTTCATTGCGTGGTATTGACCTCTATATGCGACATTTTTAAAAGAACAACTGCATTTATTTTACATTACAAACCATAACTCTTATATTAATACAAGGTTTAGACAATATAAAGATGATTATCGTTTAGCGATAATCTTAGACTTACAAACTTTACATGTGATGATAACAATACGATTTCTAGCATATTTTACATTACAATTCCTCAGTTATGCAGTTTTATTTTTGACACAAATATGCATACTCAAGATCTTGCTTAAATTCAACATGTTGCAGCGGAAGCTTTTAGTTATCACCTGAGAATAGACATGTTTAAAACGTCAACATAAAGTTGGTGAGATATAGGTTTAATGCCGGCAGCGGTATAAATATAGACCACAAGATTTCATATGTAAACATTTTAATAAAAATATTCTAAATGGTTGAGCACTTGGTAGCCATACTTAACATTTAATCACGTCGCATATTCCCTTTATTATGAAATCTTACTACACCGTACCAAGTGTAGTCACGAAACGAAGTACTGTGCAACCGTTGAATACTGGTCGTCCAGTCCGGTTGGGGTTGTCAGGCCCGATAGATCTATCAACAGGATTCGCGTTTACAATACCGCTGTAAATAGTAGTTACCAAGCTACAGGGAAGTATGCCAGTGGTACAACTCAACGTAGAATATATTTTTCAGTTACTTGTGTCCATATCGTAAAACATAAAATACATGTATTCTCATCCCGAAATATTTAGAGTTTAAAAGTGGGACTATATACTCACTTTTGCCTTGAAGATATATATTTTGACTTGGTCTCCGGTTGATATCACGAACCTATCCATATATAATATATCAATATATTTTTATTTTAAACAATCGTCACATATATATACTTATAATACTTTTTATGTCTTCTTAGTCCGTAGTTAGTAATTTAATTTTAATGGTTCATTTTTAGGTGTTTTAATAATTAAATAAAACCCCCATCGAAATAAATAAAACCCCCATCGTATTCGTATTGGTCGGGATTAATCTTGACCCATGGTACCGGTGTTGTCAAATGACGTGTTGCGTACATAAAGTACCGGTGTTGTCAAATGACGTGTTGCGTACAATCATGGGATCTTATGATTAATCTTCTCGTATTGTTTACGGGTGATCCTGAAATATATAAAATTAAATTATGTGTACATATATATAAAATATCAAGTTATTTTAAAAAGATGTGATTTATTTAATTTTTCTCCAATTATTTTCGTGGCTAAACTAGTCTTGGATATCCGATCTCGTTTTGGTCATAGTTTCTTCGTTACAACTCCGTTTTCGTTGGTTCAACTTGCCACTTCCTTGGATCGAGTTCTTCTTTAAGACTATGAACTGTAAATACCTTAGTTTGTATTCGAAATCACAGGTCATAGGTCAAACTTTGGTGAAACTTATGAAGTTAATCATTTTCCCTTATGTAAACAACATTAAATGATTATTTTTCTAAAAATACTTATACTTTGAGTTAAATCATGAAATTTTTATGTGTTATCATATTCATAGTAAATATCATTTTTCCAGAAAATAAACCTCCAATTCAAGGTTCAAAATAGTTTTTAATTATCCAACCCAAAACCGCCCCCGATTGCACTCCGACGTCGTAAAAACAGTTTTTAAGGTGTTCTTTGAAAAACCAAGTTATACCTTGTTAAATTAGCATATATTTATGATATATTACATGTCTTGAAGTATTTTAAAAGTTAAGTTAGAAGGATCTATTTAGTTTGCAAACAAGTTTGAAAACATTCAAACTATGTTCTTGTTGTTAAAATTTTATACCATAAAATAAGATAACTATATATATATGAATCGAATAAGGTTATGAACAAAGTTACTACCTCAAGTTACTTGGACAAGATTGCTGTAAAAGAGGAGTAAAAACCTAGAACCAAAAGAGTGGTGGAGTTGGATGAAAGATTGGAAGTAAACTTGTGTTTTTGGAAGGATTCTTGAGGTGTTTTTGTAAGGGTTTTATTATGGTGATTAAGTGATGTTTTTGAAGCTAGATCTTCATGGTTGTGAGCTGAGATGGTTAAGATGTTTAGGGTTCATAAGTGTGTGTGTATTTAGCTAGAGATTTGAGGTAAAAATGAATCAAAAATGGAGTACTCTTAACCCCTTTAAAAACGTGAATGGGGGGGAGACAAAGACAATTTTCAAGTTTGTAATCTTGTTAATTAGTCATACAATAATACAAAAGTAATTACCTTATACATAAGGCATGAACAAGGGCTGGTTAGGTGGTGATTTGATGTGTATATACCAATAGTAAATACGTATAGAAGCTAGGTATGATACGAGTACATATACTCTAGATATACGTATAGAAATCCTGTGAAAACGGAACGAGGATTCAAATATAGTTATCTTTTGTGAATATACTTATATTGTTTTATGTATTTAAGTCCTTAAAAAGTGATTAAATACATTACATATACGATATATATATAAACATTATAGGTTATAAGTATTTATATCAAAAAACGTTACTTAAAGTTATCGTTTTGAAAACTTAAGTTAGTAGTTTCAAAATATACTTATAACTTATTGTTATTAATACAAAATGAGATATTAAAATATCCTTAGATCATGTTAAATATGTATATATACATATATATACACAAACGTATAATTATCATATGTTATATAGTTCGTGATATCATCGGTCAAACTAGACGGTCAAACGTTGTGTAAATCTCTTTTCAAAAACATAAGTCTCAACAATTTAGGTTGCTTATCATGTTGGTAAGGTTTAATTTATGTAAATATTAATCTTATAAGTATAGATCGATCGAAAAAGTCCGGGTCATTACAGTACCTACCCGTTAAATAAATTTCGTCCCGAAATTTTAAAATCGTACCTATTTTGCGTCATCGGGAAACAAATGCGGGTATTTTTGTTTCATTTGATCCTCTCGCTCCCAAGTAAACTCGGGACCTCTTCGTGCATTCCAACGAACTTTAACGATCGGTATGTTGCTCTGCTTGAGCCGTTTAACTTCACGGTCCATGATCTCGATTGGTTCTTCTATGAATTGTAGTTTCTCGTCAACTTGAATTTCTTCAAGAGGAATGGTGAGGTCTTCCTTTGCAAGACACTTTTTAAGGTTCGAGACGTGAAATGTATTATGTACTTCGGCGAGTTGTTGCGGTAACTCGAGTCGATAAGCTACCGGTCCGATGCGTTCGATAATTTTGAACGGGCCTACATACCTTGGGTTTAGTTTACCCCTTTTTCCAAAACGTATTACACCTTTCCAAGGTGACACCTTTAACATAACCATGTCACCGATCTGAAACTCTAATGGTTTCCTTCGGACATCGGCGTAGCTCTTTTGGCGACTACGGGCTGTTTTCAATTTCTCCTTGATTTGCACTATCTTCTCAGTAGTTTCATGGATGATCTCGGGTCCAGTTAATTGTCGATCTCCTACTTCGTTCCAACAGATAGGGGATCTACACTTCCTTCTATACAGTGTTTCGAATGGTGCAGCTTTAATGCTCGCATGATAACTATTATTATACGAGAATTCTGCTAATGGTAAATATTTATCCCATCCGTTTCCAAAATCGATCACACATGCCCTAAGCATGTCTTCAAGAGTCTGAATTGTTCTTTCACTCTGCCCGTCAGTTTGCGGATGATATGCGGTACTCATATCCAAACGAGTTCCTAGTGCCTCCTGTAGTGATTGCCAGAACTTTGAGGTAAATCTACTATCACGATCAGATATAATGGAAATAGGTATTCCATGCCTTGAAACTATTTCCTTTATATATAATCGTAATAATTTCTCCATTCTATCCGTTTCCTTTATAGGCAAGAAATGTGCAGATTTGGTAAGACGATCAACAATTACCCAAATGGTGTCGTATCCCCAGGCAGTCTTTGGTAACTTCGTGATGAAATCCATGGTAATACCATCCCATTTCCATTCTGGGATTTCTGGTTGTTGAAGTAACCCTGACGGCTTTTGGTGTTCTGCTTTGACTTTGGAACAAGTTAAACATTCCCCAACATATGTTGCAACGTCTGTCTTTAAATTTGGCCACCAATAATGTGTCTTAAGATCTTGGTACATCTTTCCCACTCCAGGATGTATCGAGTATCTTGTCTTATGTGCCTCGTTCAATATCAACTTCCTTAATCCACCCAACTTCGGTACCCAAATACGATTTGCAAAATATCGAATTCCATCTTCCCGTATAACGAGTTGCTTCTCATACTTCTTCATTATTTCATTTCCTATATTTTCTTTAGTAAGTGCTTCTCGTTGAGCCTCTTTGATTTGTGAGTTGAGATTCATGCGAATTTTTATGTTCATCGCTCGAACTCGAATTGGTTCTCGTTCCTTTCTGCTTAAAGCATCGGCCACCACGTTCGCCTTCCCGGGATGATAACGAATTTCACAATCATAGTCGTTTATTAACTCGACCCACCTACGTTGTCTCATGTTCAGCTGTTTCTGATCAAAAATATGTTGAAGGCTTTTATGATCAGTAAACACAGTGCATTTAACCCCATACAAGTAGTGTCTCCATATCTTCAATGCAAACACGACTGCTCCCAGTTCTAGATCATGCGTCGTATAATTCCGCTCGTGAATCTTCAATTGTCGGGATGCGTATGCAATAACTTTCTTCCGTTGCATAAGAACGCAACAAAAACCTTGTCGCGAAGCGTCACAATATATTTCAAAATCATCGTTCCCTTCTGGTAACGATAAAATAGGCGCCGTAGTCAACTTCTTTTTCAGTAATTGAAATGCACTCTCCTGCTCAGAAGTCCATTCATATTTCTTCCCTTTTTGCGTTAACGCTGTCAACGGCTTAGCTATTCGGGAAAAATCTTGAATAAACCTTCTGTAATAACCGGCTAAACCTAAAAATTGGCGTATCTGCGTTGGTGTCTTAGGAGTCTCCCATTTTTCAATGGCCTCAATTTTAGCTGGGTCAACCTGAATTCCTTTGCTACTAACAACATGGCCAAGAAATTGCACTTCTTTCAACCAGAAAGCACACTTAGAAAATTTAGCGTATAGCTGTTCTTTTCTCAACAACTCTAATATCAACCTTAAATGCTGTTCATGCTCTTGCTCACTCTTGGAATAGATAAGAATGTCATCAATGAAAACAATAACAAACTTATCTAAATATGGACTACAAACTCGATTCATGAGGTCCATGAATACAGCTGGCGCATTCGTCAATCCAAACGGCATGACCAAAAATTCGTAATGACCGTAACGTGTCCGAAAAGCAGTTTTCGGTATATCTTCTTCTTTGACGCGTAATTGATGATAGCCCGATCTTAGGTCAATTTTCGAGTACACACATGATCCTTGCAGTTGATCAAATAAGTCATCAATTCTCGGTAATGGATACCGATTCTTGATAGTTAACTTATTTAATTCACGATAATCTATACACATCCTAAAATATCCATCTTTCTTTTTAACAAATAGAATCGGAGCTCCCCACGGTGAAGTACTTGGTCGTATGAATCCACGATCCAGTAATTCTTTTAACTGACTCTGAAGTTCTTTTAACTCGGACGGTGCAAGTCTATATGGAGCACGGGCAACTGGTGCAGCTCCTGGTACTAAATCTATTTGAAATTCTACAGATCTAAATGGAGGTAATCCCGGCAACTCTTCCAGAAATACTTCAGGAAAATCTCTTGCCACAGGCACGTCATTGATGCTCTTCACTTTTTCCTTCGTTTCGAATTTATTAACATGTGCTAAGATAGCATAGCACCCTTTCTTCAAGCACTTTTGAGCTTTCAAATAACTAATGAGTTTTAGCTTTGAGTTACCCTTCTCTCCATAAATTATTACTGGCGTTTTATTCTTACGAGGAATGCGAATTGCCTTCTTGGCGCACACAACTTCAGCTCCTATTTTGGACATCCAGTCCATGCCGACTATTACATCAAAACTTTCTAATTCTACGGGTATCAAATCAATCTTAAATGTTTCTCCGGCTAAATTTATTTTACAATCACGGCAAATTTTATCGGCTTTAATTAGTTTACCATTAGCTAACTCAATCATGTACTTAGCATCTAGAGGTAATGATGAACAATTCAATTTAGCGTGAAAGTCTCTACACACGTAACTTCTATCAGCACCAGTATCAAATATAATAGATGCGGATAAGTTATTAATGGTAAACGTACCCGTAACAAGCTCCGGGTCTTCACACGCCTCTCTAGCATTAATAACAAATGCTCTCCCTCGTGCAGGTCCGATATTCTTCTCTGGATTCGGGCACTGGCTCTTATAATGACCCTGTTTCCCACATCCATAACAAGTAACAGTAGCCAAAGCAGTTCTATTTGCATTAGTGGCAGGAGTCTTGGTACCATTTGTATTTGTAACGAGAGCCCTACAATCTTCAGCAAGATGACCCTTTCGATTACATTTGTTGCATAACACATTACAGTAACCAGAGTGATGTTTGTGGCATCGGTTGCATAAAGGATTTTGTCCTTTATAACCAAAGCTTAAACCACTACCCGCACCTTGCGTGATTTCTTGTTTCTTAAAAGATTGTTGTTGGTTACCTCGATCATAATTTCCATTCCACTTTCTTTTGTTACCTGATACCTTCACATCAGTATTGGATACTTTCTTATCCATGATGACCTGATCCATTAGCTCGTTTGCCATGGTTATAGCTTCATGAATTGTCTTAGGTTTCGATGCTGTAACATTTGCCTTGACCTTTTTGGGCAAACCATCTTTGTACATTTCAATCTTCCGTTCTTCGGTTGGAACCAATTCAGGACATAGCAAAACTAATTCCATGAATCGCTGATTGTAGTTGGTGATTTCAGTACCAACAACCTTCAGGCTTCGTAATTCATCTTCCAACTTCCTAACCTCGTTCCTTGGACAATATTCGTTAATTAACATTGTTTTGAATTCTTCCCATGGAGTATCATAAGCTACATCTCCTCCTACAGCCTTCACATAATTTTTCCACCACGTGAGTGCACTATCTTGTAAAGTGCACGATGCATACTTGGTCATGTCCTTTTCAACACAACCACTGATTTTAAACACAGTCTCCATCTTTTCTATCCACCGGGTTAAATCGATCGGTCCTTCTGTTCCACTGAATGATGAGGGCTTGCAAGCTTGAAAAGTTTTGTAAGTGCACCCCACACGAGGATTTGGGTTAACTGCAGCACCTCTTGCAGCCTCGACCCATAACATTCTGTCGTTCACTCGCTGATTGATGAGTTCCTGGATTTCTTGTTCCGTCATTCGGTTCAATCGCGCTATATTCTTCTATAAGAATGAAAAGAAAATAATTATTCACATGGAATATTATAGATGTAGTGTATATTTACAGTACATTATAGCTTATTAATAATATGAACCAGGTATTATTATAAAAGCCTTTTCTTCTTATTAGCGTTTTATAATTATATCTAGGGTAGTACCTACCCGTTAATGTCCATACTTAATAGCTTAGTACAGAATCAATTACTACCATCTAAATAATACTTAACCATGGAAAATTATTGCATTTCACACTTCACTATTTTACATATGCTTATCTTACATCGAACATTAAGCAAACCACACTAATAATATTATACAAAACATTATATGATCCCATGGTTTAATACGGCAGCGCATCGTTTGGTCTATTTTCTAAGACGTTTAGGTTCAATGAATCGCCTAACGCTTATCCTAGCTGTCTGCCTATATTTTGGCTGTGGGACTGAAGAACTGGATGCCGGGATAGAACGAATAGGAATAGCGGGAATAGGGGTGGTAGTGTCTAGTGGAGTTGGTGCCACATCATCCTTACTAAACTCGGGATTTGAATTTTCTAATTCATTAGCCTTTCGTTTCTTTCCTAGTTCGAACTTGTCTTTTGTAATTTCATGTATTTCTTCCTCGGGTTCACTTTCCTCCTCGGGTTCACTTTCCTCCTCGGGTTCACTTTCCGGGTTCTCTATAGTCGGTTCATCCGGAATTTGTGAGTCTTCCCCAAAGATATTATTTTCGTCATCGGATAGGTTAATGACTGGAACACCATCTGAAGATTCTGGTTCGGAGTCGCTGAATGTGATAACAAGTTTTGAGCCCGACATCTATCACACAACAACTAACCCATTAGTACTACATAATATTTACATATAAATTTTAACCAACAATGATAAGCAATGGTTTTTAAATCAGACCCGGTCAAAGTCCAGACTTACTAATGTATCCTAACGACTTATCAGTTAGACACACTAATGCAAACCTGGTTCGCTAAGACCACCGCTCTGATACCACATGTCATAACCCGTCCTTAACCATAAGAACGAGTCAGATAACGTATGATTTCATTGCGAGGTATTGACCTCTATATGCGACATTTTTAAAAGAACAACTGCATTTATTTTACATTACAAACCATAACTCTTATATTAATACAAGCTTTAGACAATATAAAGATGATTATCGTTTAGCGATAATCTTAGACTTACAAACTTTACATGTGATGATAACAATACGATTTCTAGCATATTTTACATTACAATTCCTCGGATATGCAGTTTTATTTTTGACACATATATGCATACTCAAGATCTTGCTTAAATTCAACATGTTGCAGCGGAAGCTTTTAGTTATCACCTGAGAATAGACATGTTTAAAACGTCAACATAAAGTTGGTGAGATATAGGTTTAATGCCGGCAGCGGTATAAATATAGACCACAAGATTTCATATGTAAACATTTTATTAAAAATATTCTAAATGGTTGAGAACTTGGTAGCCATACTTAACATTTAATCATGTCGCATATTCCCTTTATTATGAAATCTTACTACACCGTACCAAGTGTAGTCACGAAACGAAGTACTGTGCAACCGTTGAATACTGGTCGTCCAGTCCGGTTGGGGTTGTCAGGCCCGATAGATCTATCAACAGGATTCGCGTTTACAATATCGCTATAAATAGTAGTTACCAAGCTACAGGGAAGTATGCCAGTGGTACAACTCAACGTAGAATATATTTTTCAGTTACTTGTGTCCATATCGTAAAACATAAAATACATGTATTCTCATCCCGAAATATTTAGAGTTTAAAAGTGGGACTATATACTCACTTTTGCCTTGAAGATATATATTTTGACTTGGTCTCCGGTTGATATTACGAACCTATCCATATATAATATATCAATATATTTTTATTTTAAACAATCGTCACATATATATACTTATAATACTTTTTATGTCTTCTTAGTCCGTAGTTAGTAATTTAATTTTAATGGTTCATTTTTAGGTGTTTTAATAATTAAATAAAACCCCCATTGAAATAAATAAAACCCCTATCGTATTCGTATTGGTCGGGATTAATCTTGACCCATGGTACCGGTGTTGTCAAATGACGTGTTGCGTACATAAAGTACCGGTGTTGTCAAATGACGTGTTGCGTACAATCATGGGATCTTATGATTAATCTTCTCGTATTGTTTATGGGTGATCCTAAAATATATAAAATTAAATTATGTGTACATATATATAAAATATCATGTTATTTTAAAAAGATGTGATTTATTTAATTTTTCTCCAATTATTTTCGTGGCTAAACTAGTCTTGGATATCCGATCTCGTTTTGGTCATAGTTTCTTCGTTACAACTCCGTTTTCGTTGGTTCAACTTGCCACTTCCTTGGATCGAGTTCTTCTTTAAGACTATGAACTGTAAATACCTTAGTTTGTATTAGAAATCACAGGTCATAGGTCAAACTTTGGTGAAACTTATGAAGTTAATCATTTTCCCTTATGTAAACAACATTAAATGATTATTTTTCTAAAAATACTTATACTTTGAGTTAAATCATGAAATTTTTATGTGTTATCATATTCATAGTAAATATCATTTTTCCAGAAAATAAACCTCCAATTCAAGGTTCAAAATAGTTTTTAATTATCCAACCCAAAACCGCCCCGATTGCACTCCGACGTCGTAAAAACAGTTTTTAAGGTGTTCTTTGAAAAACCAAGTTATACCTTGTTAAATTAGCATATATTTATGATATATTACATGTCTTGAAGTATTTTAAAAGGTAAGTTAGAAGGATCTATTTAGTTTGCAAACAAGTTTGAAAACATTCAAACTATGTTCTTGTTGTTAAAATTTTATACCATAAAATAAGATAACTATATATATATGAATCGAATAAGGTTATGAATAAAGTTACTACCTCAAGTTACTTGGACAAGATTGCTGTAAAAGAGAAGTAAAAACCTAGAACCAAAAGAGTGGTGGAGTTGGATGAAAGATTGGAAGTAAACTTGTGTTTTTGGAAGGATTCTTGAGGTGTTTTTGTAAGGGTTTTATTATAGTGATTAAGTGATGTTTTTGAAGCTAGATCTTCATGGTTGTGAGCTGAGATGGTTAAGGTGTTTAGGGTTCATAAGTGTGTGTGTATTTAGCTAGAGATTTGAGGTAAAAATGAATCAAAAATGGAGTACTCTTAACCCCTTTAAAAACGTGAATGGGGGGGAGACAAAGACAATTTTCAAGTTTGTAATCTTGTTAATTAGTCATACAATAATACAAAAGTAATTACCTTATACATAAGGCATGAACAAGGGCTGGTTAGGTGGTGATTTGATGTGTATATACCAATAGTAAATACGTATAGAAGCTAGGTATGATACGAGTACATATACTCTAGATATACGTATAGAAATCCTGTGAAAACGGAACGAGGATTCAAATATATTTATCTTTTGTGAATATACTTATATTGTTTTATGTATTTAAGTCCTTAAAAAGTGATTAAATACAATACATATACGATATATATATAAACATTATAGGTTATAAGTATTTATATCAAAAAACGTTACTTAAAGTTATCGTTTTGAAAACTTAAGTTAGTAGTTTCAAAATATACTTATAACTTATTGTTATTAATACAAAATGAGATATTAAAACATCCTTAGATCATGTTAAATATGTATATATACATATATATACACAAACGTATAATTATCATATGTTATATAGTTCGTGATATCATCGGTCAAACTAGACGGTCAAACGTTGTGTAAATCTCTTTTCAAAAACATAAGTCTCAACAATTTGGGTTGCTTATCATGTTGGTAAGGTTTAATTTATGTAAATATTAATCTTATAAGTATAGATCGATCGAAAAAGTCCGGGTCATTACAATTATATGGGTGAATGATCGAAGCCGAATATGCCCCTTTTGCTTGGTAGCCTAAGAATTAGTAAACCGATCTACTAATTGACGCGAATCCTAAAGATAGATCTATTGGGCCTAACGAACCCCATCCAAAGTACCGGATGCTTTAGTACTTCGAATTCGTTACTTATCATGTCCGAAGGATTTCCCGAAATGATAGGGGATATTCTTATATGCATCTTGTTAATGTCGGTTACCAGGTGTTCACCATATGAATGATTTTTATCTCTATGTATGGGATGTATATTGAAATATGAAATCTTGTGGTCTATTTTTATGATTTGATAATATATAGGTTAAACCTGTAACTCACCAACATTTTTGTTGACGTTTTAAGCATGTTTATTCTCAGGTGATTATTAAGAGCTTCCGCTGTTGCATACTAAAATAAGGACAAGATTTGGAGTCAATGCTTGTATGATATTATGTAAAAACTGCATTTAAGAAACTTATTTTTGATGTAATATATTCTTATTATAAACCATTATGTAATGGTCGTGTGTAAACGATATATTTTAGATTATCATTATTTGATAATCTACGTAATGCTTTTTAAACCTTTATAGATAAAATAAAGGTTATGGTTGTTTTAAAAATGAATGCAGTCTTTGAAAAACGTCTCATATAGAGGTCAAAACCTCGCGACGAAATCAATTAATATGGAACGTTTATAATCAATATGAACGGGACATTTCAAAAGTCATATAACCAGTTCGTCTTGAACTACAATATGAACAATTTGGAGAAATCTATCTCGGAGTTGCATTTAATGCTTAAGACTGCCGAGAAGAATATTCCATCCAAAACCTCTGAATTCCTCATGATTCGGGAAGGAAAAATCAAGAAGCCACAAGCGAAAGGCAAAGGTAAAGGCAAACCTAAGAGTCAAGGCAACTACAAAGGCAAAAAGTTTGTCCCAAAGGATTCTGTTAAGAAGAAAGAAAAGCCTGCCAAATATGCCACTTGTTTCCATTTTGGAGAAATTGGTCATTGGAAGTGAAATGTCCGACTTACGTTGCAGAGCTGAAAAAGACAAAGGCTAGCAATGCTAGCACCTCAGGTATCTATATGATAGAACTATTTGCTTTCTCTAGTAATTCATGGGTATTTGATACTGGTTGCGGAACTCACATTTTTAATAATGTGCAGGGACTAAGAAAGATTAAGAAGCTGAAACCAGGCAATTTGGTATTGCATGTTGGCAACGGAGCACATGTTGTGGTCGTAGCAATAGGCACTTGTGAACTTTTGTTACCAAATGGCCTGTATTTAATATTAAATAATTGTTATTATATCCCTAGTCTAACTAGGAACATTATTTCAGCTGCACGTTTGTATGAATCTGGATACTCGTATGCTTTTCCTAATGGTAATATTTCAGTTTTCAATAAAGATGTTTTTTATTTTCAGGCACGGCCTCACAATGGAATATATGAAGTTGACATCCAAGATTCATCCAATAATAGTTTTATGTATAACATAAACACCAAAAGATCCAAGTGTGACTTGAATCAAACTTATCTATGGCATTTTCGTCTTGGTCACATAAACAAGAAACGCATAACCAAACTCCAATCTGATGGAATTTTAAAATCAACTAACTCTGAGTCATTTGATGTATGTGAATCTTGTTTAAGCGGGAAGATGACAATGGCATCTTTCTCCGGTTCCGGAGAAAGAGCAAAGGATCTTTTGGGACTTATACATTCCGATGTATGCGGTCCTTTTAGAACTATGTCAAGAAATGGTGAAAGATACTTCATTACATTTACTGATGATTTTAGTAGATTTGGTTATGTTTACTTATTGAAACATAAACATGAGGCATTTGAAACGTTCAAAGTGTTTCAAAATGAGGTTCAAAATCAGCTCGGCAAAACGATAAAGGTCCTTCGATCAGATTGAGGAGGTGAGTACTTGTATCAAGAGTTTGACGATCATCTAAAGAATTGTGGAATTATTTCACAACGCACTCCACCCGGAACACCACAACATAATGGTGTTTCTGAGAGGAGGAACCGAACCTTACTTGATATGGTTCGATCAATGATGAATCATACTACACTTCCTCCATCCTTCTGGACCTATGCCTTATTATCAGCTGCTCGCATATTAAATATGGTACCAACCAAAAAGGTGAATAAGACACCATAAGAGTTATGGCATGGAAAAATTTTAAATTTATCTTATTTGAAAGTTTGGGGTTGCGAAGCTCATGTTCGACAAGAAACTTCCAACAAACTTGATCCCAGATCTATCAAATGCATTTTTGTGGGATACCCAAAGGATTCTATGGGATATTATTTCTACAATCCTACCGAGAACAAAGTATTTATTTCTAGACACGCTACTTTTCTAGAAAAAGAGTTTCTATTAAATAAAGCAAGTGGGAGTAATGTAGAACTTGAAGAAATTCAAGAACCACAAAATATCACACCTGAGGTTGGCACTAGCTATCAACAAACTCTTGAAGAACCTGAACAATTGGTTGCTCAGGAACCTGAAGTAACACAAGACATTCGTAGATCTAGTAGACCTCATCATAGTCCCGAAAGATATGATGAAATTTTCTTGGTGGATGAAAGTGAGCCCACTAACTACAAAGATGCTACATTAGATCCCGAATCTAAGAAATGGCATGAAGCCATGAATGATGAGATGCAGTCCATGTATGATAATGAAGTATGGGACTGAGTTGATCTACCTCCTGACAGCAAGGCTGTTGGGAGCAAATGGATTTTCAAGAAGAAAACCGATATGGACGGAAATGTACATACATTTAAGGCAAGACTAGTGGCAAAAGATTTCACTCAAACTCATGGTATTGACTATAACGAAACTTTCTCTCCAGTAGCCATGCTAAAATCAATTAGAATACTCATTGCCATAGCCGCATATTATGACTATGAGATATGGCAAATGGATGTCAAAACCGCATTCCTTAATGGACACTTAAGTGAAGATGTCTATATGGAACAACCAGAAGGTTTTGTAAATCCTAAGTATCCTAATAAAGTGTGTAAGCTTAAAAGAGCCATTTACGGATTAAAGCAAGCATCTAGAAGCTGGAATCTTCGTTTTGATGAGAAAATAAAAGAGTTTGATTTTATCAAAAATGAAGATGAGCCATGTGTTTACAAAAGGGCTAGTGGGAGCATAGTAGCATTTTTAATCTTATACGTAGATGATATACTACTTATTGGAAATGACATCCCAACTTTACAAAAGGTAAAGTCTTGGCTTGGGAAGTGTTTTCAAATGAAAGACCTTGGCGATGCTGCTTATATTCTAGGAATAAAAATTCATAGAGATAGATCATGTAACAACCCTACCCTTATGCAACCGAAATATGCAAAAATAAAAAAAAAAAAATTGTTTGCTCAGCAAATGGCACGGCGCGCCATATGGCCGCGCAGCGCGCCAAACTGGTCTGTCCAAAAAGTCTTAAAACGTGAAAAAGATTGGCCACTTCCAGACATATTTAGACGAAACGCTTTTACCCACATCTTCAAATATGTAAAACTAACACGATTCAAACATAAAATAAGTTTTACAAAGTGGGGCCCACATCGGCTGTTTTACGAGTTTCATACAAAAGTTTGAGTTTCGACCACATTAGTTTAATTTCCAAACAAACTACGAGCATGATGTTTGGGGATAAACTACCCAAATCCTAGGCCGAATCCACAAGTAATCCAAGCAAGCAACCAAAAAGGGAAATCATCTAAATCCCGAGCATACCCTTGCCACGTCCGCCTCCGAACCTAAAAATGTAAACAACGAGAGGGTAAGCTAATGCTTAGTGAATGCAATACTTATACGCATACATACATAATCCAATTACTTGCATACACCTACACAACAACACAATAACATTAGCAAACCCCAATATCGAATAAACGAATAATCGTACGTACAACAAGTCAACATCATTAGCATAGAGATCTCAACAATAATATACGCCAAATACAAATACGTACAATGCTAATAAAATTACACATCCCAATATACCCAATGTCGACATTCGACTCGATGGTGGCCGACGAAGAGTAGTAGGTCAAAATCCTTAACTACTCACCACCCATCGCACGCGTACGTGGCCGACGAAGAGTAGTAGGTCAAAATCGTTAACTACTCACCACTACGCACCATGAGGCCGACGAAAAGTGCAACCGAAATGTTAACACTTACTTCAATCACAAGGATGGCCGACGAAAAGCGAAACCGCTTCCATCCCACGATAAGTGGCCAACGAACAGCGGATCCCCAAACGGATACCACTCACCACTTACCCCAACACACATATGTGGCCGACGAAGAGCGATAGGTCAAACATTAATCACTCACCACATATCTAAACATACACATGTAGCCGACGAAGAGTGATAGGTCATACGTTAATCACTCGCTACATGCCCAAACACACACATACACACGTGGCCGACAAAGAGCGATAGGTCAAACGTTAATCACTCGCCACAAACACAAAACGAATATAGCCAACGAAGAGCTATCCACACGGATATCACTCACTATATTTTCCCATCTCAATCGTGGTCCACGAAAAGTGAATCCTAACGGATGTCACTTACCACATCGCACACAAGCAACCAAATTATATACATAAGCGTATAAATATTCCACTCACCTTGATTACTTGAAAAGCAATCCCGCTTGAGCTCCTAATCGTCCAAATGCAAATTACCTAAGTAATTCACAAACAAATAAGCTAAACACTCTAGCTTATGCCCAAAACACCAATAAGTGCAATTTCGACCCATTTGCACTTCCAAGCACAAACCGCGCCCAAACTAACCAATAATCACTAACACAAGTGAGAATGGTCCTAATATGCCAATCAAACCCAATCATAGGTGTTAAACACCTATCTTGCCCAAAATGACACTTAAACCCTAATTTGACCCATAAGAAGTCAATATAACGCCATTAGCAAGTTTTGACACCAAAACATATTTAACTCGGTTCTATGCTTCAACTTAATCCATTTTAAGTTTATAAACCTTATTAAATCGGCAATTGAGTCATAATCATCAACAAACCCTAATTTTGACTCTAGTCAAAATTAGTCAACCATAAGAACCCTAATGGTTTCCAAAACACCAATAATCACTAACACTAGTGATTATACACCATTTACAAGTCTTAAACATGGTTAAATCATTAACTAACCCAAAACCCGCCAAATATCAAAATAGCAAGTTTCCATAAACCCTCTTCATCAACCAAATGGGTTTTACAACTAACAATCTCAAACCCTAACTTGAATATCAAATATAACAAATGAAATTCGGAGTTAGAACTTACCAATACTACCAAAACATAGCTAGGAGCGAGATGAACAACTTTAAAACCCGAGCTTTGGTGAGAATCCAATTCCTTCTTCTCCAATTCAAGCTCTCTCACTCTAGAACTCTTCCTCTCTCTCTAGATATGGATGAGAGTGTTTGTGTGGGTGAGAAATGAGCTCCAATGGAGTTCTAGATCAGTTTTGATGACCCGAAACCAACCCTAAATGAAAAGACCAAAGTACCCCTCATTTGAACCTTTTAAAAAGGCTGAAAAATGCTTCAGGGGCAATCGGCGCGCCGCGCCAAAAGGTGGAGCACCGCTCCAAACAACTGGAATTTGTGGTCGAGCCCAAAACAGGTTTCAGCAACTTGTTTTGGCCATAACTTTTCGACCGTAACTCCATTTTCGATGAATCAAATATCGTTGGAAATGTAATAAGATTTCCTTTCCAATGGTAAGGCTTTGAAACATCAAAACAAACTTTATTTGGGGTTGAAAAGATACGTACACACCTTGTCACTTCAGACAACGTCTAGTTTCCTTCGGCGTTCGAGCAAGCAACACGTACCCTTCATACACGCATCGTACACCATAAATACATTATGTACAATAAATATTTGGGTCTTACAACTCTCCCCCACTTAAACTCGATCACGTCCTCGTGATCTTCTCCACTTAACCAATCTGGACCTACTCAACGGTCCACAATCATAAGTCCCAATCTGAACTTTCCTAGACAATTCTTCCCAATGAATCACCTTTAACAACTAAATCGTCACCCGCGATTTATCAAATCCAACAACCGAGCACTAAAACCTTGCTCAATCCCTCACATCGGGAAAAACTCGACCAATCTCGAACCGAGATATAAATTCCTTAGCGTACCTTTACCAAGGACCACGCTAAAAGCGACCAAGTCTCAACCTAAAGTCAACAATCCGAACGTTGAAGATCGAACCACATGAATCCTTACGGACCCACCATCAGTGTATAAAATAACCGATAGATCACTCAACACCGGATGAAGTCAGCGGACCCCGTCAACGGTCATGCTTCACCGATATAACACTACACCCATGATGAAGTCAGCGGACCCCGAAGGTCATGCTTCACCAATCAACAATACCATGATGAAGTCAGCGGACCCCGAAGGTCATGCTTCACCAATCAACGCCCTTTTGGCCTCGAACAACGAGTAACGTAACATCGCGCTCTGCTACGCCATAGTGAATCCTAATGGATACCACTAACCATTCACACAATCGAGCAAGAACCACCTATATTGAACATAGGCACGAAACAAAAATTCTCTAAAAGAGAATCCGCCACACACACATCCCTTAACCGAGGGATTTCACCTTGCTCGCCAAACACGTCCTTTATCTCTCAACGAGATTTACCACATTACCACCCCGGTGATAATTCAAATCCAAAATCATAAGTACAATTTAACCGAAATTGTACTCTACCACAAATCGACCAAACTAGGTCCCAACACAAGTTTCGGATCTACCATAAGCATTATCCGAATTCTCACCCTAAGGTCCCCTCGTGCGGGAGTATAACTCCCCCACTTGGAACTACGTTCCATATCCATAACTCGTACAATGCTACCAAAAGTAGACTTTACCAACAATTGGGTTCACACGACCCATCACCATATCTTGCTCTAATCTTGAGCACCCGAAGGATTTCAATCAATCCTTAAACACTTCGAACGAAAGGTGTAACACAATTACACAAACCATACCCCCGCAATCATTCAATTGCTTTAGTTTGTCAAATTCCACCTAGTCACTCATGTACCTAAGGGTTTCTCCTTGGTACCCTAAGTACAATGTAACCGCAACACAATCGGAGTCGAACACCACGCTAGTAGGTATAAAAGAGGCACCTAATGTCGCGTTATGTAGACTCCTTTACCAACATACATCGAGATCAACACTCGATTTCTCGGGTTTCATCCCACCCGTCGAACCTCATGGTTCATCAACTTCAACACAAAAGCGAACACGCTCTAACATTCGAACACCAAAACCCACCCATATGGCTTGGTATAAACATTTCCCAAATATCAAGGAATGCTTGGTTGCACCAAGTCTTACGCCCTTCGCCCTACAATGAGACCATCAACATAGGGTAATTCCACAAGGAACACTACCCCTCATTACACTACGTACTAACACAAAACGCATTACACAACATCATAAGTACGTTTAAATAAGATAGTCGAAAAGTACCTGAACACCGTTGTCAGGTTCTCATGCATCACCAACTAGATCCGGGCACGCCAACTTTTGGTGTCCTTCCTTTCGACAATTAAAACAAGTAACCTTGTTAGACTTCGCATTCGTACATTCACACGACAAATGACCCCGTTCCCCGCAATTATAACACGTGGGCACAAAACCACCGGTGTCACTCTTCTTCACACTTCCGCCACCCTCGGAAGTGCTCTTACTTTTCTTGTTCGAATGCATCGTAGTCTCGAACTTCCGCTTACTAACATCGGGAACACTTTTCCTAAGGACAAGCGCCTCAAAACCCTTCGCCATGTCAAACAACTCGTCAAAAGTTTTCACCACATTTACGTTAATCTTCTCTTGATAACCATCGTTCAAGATTCGATAGAAGTCTTCCTTCAACATTTTATCATTACCGACATACTCCGGGAAAAATTGGGTCTTTGACAAAAACACGGATTTGAGAGTGTTCAAATCCATCGACCCTTGCCTCAAGGAACGTAACTCGTCCTTTAGCCTTGTAAGATCGGCCGAAGTTCGGTATTCGTCGAAAAACTCTTTCTTGAATTCATCCCAGGTGAACTCCATGCATTGTTCTTCGCCATAAAGTCGGATCTTCGCGTCCCACCACAATTTAGCATCACCTCTTAACATGCTATAACCATATCTCATCTTTTTATCGAGAGGGCATTCACACGTACGAAAAGCCCCCTCCATATCGGAGATCCAACGGGCACTCTTAAGTGGGTCCCGTTCACCTTCATAGGTGGGAGGTTGAGAATCCTTGAAATTCTTAAAGAAAAAGTCCCGTCTCCTCACATTATCCTCTTGAAGAACGGCCTTAACTTGCTCCTTTACCACATTAACTAGTTGCTCGTCAATCGTATCTAGGAACATCTTCTTAACATCTTCGAGAAACTCCGCTTTTTGACGTTTAAAGATGGCCTCAACTTTGGCCGTGAACTCAACGTCCTCACTCGTACTTCTATCATTGGTGTCGTGTCCATTTCTCATCTTCATTCTATAAAACGAAGTAATTAAGCAATGAAACGAAAGGACATAACACATAGGTATATACATATACACCACACTACCCCATCTTGCTCAACAATCGTCGTACATCGCTCGTTTGACATGATTTGAACCCGTAACAATGGGAGCTAATCATTGTTACGCGAAAACGTCGCATTAACTCGCTAGTACAACGTCCATCTCGCTTGATGATTGCTAAACACAACACAAATTAATTAGCACAATGTTAGTTCATATAAATCAAAGCACTAACAATTCCCGATTAGACCCAAAGTCCTACAAGTCCCGCATAAAGCGTACACACAATAAAGTCTAAGTCTAGGCACTTTTCTCAAGTCGCCTAAATCCCTTAGACCATGCTCTGATACCACTTGTAACAACCCAACCCTTATGCAACCGAAATATGCAAAAATAAAAAAAAAATTGTTTGTTCAGCAAATGGCGCGGCGCGCCATATGGCCGCGCGGCGCGCCAAACTGGTCTGTCCAAAAAGTCTTTAAACGTGAAAAAGATTGGCCACTTCCCGACATATTTAGACGAAACGCTTTTACCCGCATCTTCAAATATGTAAAACTAACACGATTCAAACATAAAATAAGTTTTACAAAGTGGGGCCCACATCGGCCGTTTTACGAGTTTCATACAAAAGTTTGAGTTTCGACCACATTAGTTTAATTTCCAAACAAACTACGAACATGATGTTTGGGGATAAACTACCCAAATCCTAGGCCGAATCCACAAGTAATCCAAGCAAGCAACCAAAAAGGGAAATCATCTAAATCCCGAGCATACCCTTGCCACGTCCGCCTCCGAACCTAAAAATGTAAACAACGAGAGGGTAAGCTAATGCTTAGTGAATGCAATACTTATACGCATACATACATAATCCAATTACTTGCATACACCTACACAACAACACAATAACATTAGCAAACCGCAATATCGAATAAACGAATAATCGTACGTACAACAAGTCAACATCATTAGCATAGAGATCTCAACAATAATATACGCCAAATACAAATACGTACAATGCTAATAAAATTACACATCCCAATATACCCAATGTCGACATTCGACTCGATGGTGGCCGACGAAGAGTAATAGGTCAAAATCGTTAACTACTCACCACCCATGAAAGGACCTGTTCATATACATTATAAACGATTCACAATAGTTGATTACATTGCGAGGTATTTGACCTCTATATGATACATTTTACAAACATTGCATTCGTTTTTAAAAGACAATCTTTCTTTACATCGAAAATTGACAGGCATGCATACCATTTCATAATATCCACTCTCCAACTATAAATTGATTTAATAATAATCTTTGATGAACTCAATGAATCGAATGCAACGTTCTTCGAAATATGCTATGAAAGACTCCAAGTAATATCTTTAAAATGAGCAAATGCACAGCGGAAGATTTCTTTAACACCTGAGAATAAACATGCTTTAAAGTGTCAACCAAAAGGTTGGTGAGTTCATTAGTTTATCATAATCATTTATTTTCATCATTTTAATAGACCACAAGAATTTCATTTCCAGTTCTCATAAATATACGTCCCATGCATAGAGACAAAAATAATCATTCATATGGTGAACACCTGGTAACCGACATTCACAATATACATATAAGAATATCCCCATCATTTCGGGATCCTCCTTCAGACATGATATAAATTTCGAAGTACTAAAGCATCCGGTACTTTGGATGGGGCTTGTTGGGCCCGATAGATCTATCTTTAGGATTCGCGTCAATTAGGGTGTATGTTCCCTAATTCTTAGATTATCAGACTTAATAAAAAGGGGCATATTCGATTTGGATAATTCAACCATATAATGTAGTTTTGATTACTTGTGTCTATTTCGTAAAACAGTTATAAAAACAACGCATGTATTCTCAGTCCCAAAAATATATATTGCAAAAGCATTTAAAAAGGGAGCAAATGAAACTCACCATACTGTATTTCGTAGTAAAAATACATATAACGTCATTGAACAAGTGCAAGGTTGGCCTCGAATTCAAGAACCTAAATTAATTATATATATTTATGTGTTGGTCAATATTTGTCTAACAAATTAGGTCAAGTCATAGTGTACCACAATCCTAATGCTCGAGACTAATATGCAAAAGTCAACAAAAGTAAATTTGACTCAAAATAATTTCTAAAAATCTATACATGATTAATATATAGTTTAAATATCGTCGTTTTATATTTTTAAATATTTTTAAAAGATTTAATTGAGTAAATAATATAATTTATTTATTAATAAATAAAGTTTTATATTAAATTTATATAATAAAATATACTTTTATATATATTAAGTAATAAAATTTATAGGGTTCATTTAATATCATAGAGATAATATGATAGGTATTATTAAAGTAAGTTATTACACATAGTAAAATATGTTTGTATCACATATTTATTTGATAAAATAATATCTATAATGTTAGTAAGTAAAAGTTGTATTATTTTGTAATAATAATAATTATTATAAAAATATCAATATTTATAATTACCAAGATGACATTATGATAAAACGATAATTCTAATTATGATAACTTTAATATTTACAATAATTTTTAATATTATCTTTAAAATAATAATTCTATTTAAAATAATAATAATAATGATATTTTATAGTAACAATGACATTTCTATTAAAATGATAATTTTTGTTAAAATGATAGTTTTAATACTAACGATACTTTTAATAATAATAGTAATGATAAAAATAATAAGAATGATAATTTTATCTAAATCAATATCATATAATATTTTAATTTCATCATGATACTCTTACCCATTATTTCCTAATCGTTTCGTTTAATAGCTTTTAATCGTCTTTTATATCGTGTTCATAATAATGATAATAATAGTAATCAAAATAATTAGGTGTTACAAATATTTGTTTTAATTACACTAATATTAATAATGATAGTTACTATGACATTATTAACGATAATACTAATAATTTTCTTAATGATAATATAGTAATAATAATAATAACAATAACCATAACCATTTTTAAATAATGATATATATTAATAATGATAATAATAATAATAATACCAATAATAATAATAATAATAATAATAATAATAATAATAATAATAATAATAATAATAATAATAATAATAATTGGATAATAATAATAATAATACTAATTATAACTTTAACGATAATAACGATAGTAATAATAAAATAAAATAAAAATAACATTTTTTTAATGATAAATCCCTTTTATTGATAAAGATAATAATAATGATAATAATAAGATAAAACTAGAACGACGATAAAAACGACGATAATAATAATCATTTTTTAATAAAAATATCGAAAATTCAATTGATTATGACTTCTAATCCATTCATCGAAACCATTCGATATCTAAAGGAAAAGTTCTTAATTTTTCGCTAGCTTTCCAAGGACATGCATATCTTATACATTATCTCAACCGCAAGTGTAACTAATTGAAGATTCAACCTAACCTGTCTAAGGGCAATATCAAAAGTACAAGCATGCATAATCCTAAATACTCGAGCACTAGTCAGGGATACACTATTAGTATGTAAAAGTTAAATTATGAGTACTCACGTATCAATATTGAGATTCAATATTGCAGGAAAGGTACGTAGACGCAACGGAAATGATAAACACTATATTGACCTCACGATCATACCCATGAACCATACTCAATCACCTCCATAGCTATAACCCATAATTTCCTTAATCCTATCCCACTCGAAAAACAACTTCGAAATCACTCGGACAGCACTCCGTCGTAATATTTTATGTATACTAATAATATCTTAAAATAATACGGAGTAAATATATATATGTAAATCGATTGAGAGAGTTTAGAGAAAAATATTTTCAAGTTTCTATGAAATAATAAAACCTATTGAATTCTATTTATAATAGATTTTTGAATTATTAAAGTGAATTATTAAAGTATGAATTATTAAAGTGAATTATTAAAGTATGAATTATTAAAGTATGAATTATTAAAGTATGAATTATTAAAGTGAATTATTAAAGTATGAATTATTAAAGTGAATTATTAAAGTTAAAGTAAAGTAAAAATAAAGTAAAGGTAAAGTTTAAGTATAGTAAAAGTATAAAACTATGTACGTATAATACGCGTATAAATATATATAATATTAATTTAAATTGTTATATATATTTAATAAAATAAAATATAAATATCATTATCTTTATCATACTAGTTAAGTAATGAGTTGTCAAAAATGGTTCTAGATATTTATAAAAGTTATATACGTTTTAATAATAAAGTTCTTTTTAAACTGAAAACGTTTTTGTACTTTTGAAACTAAATAGATCAATCGAGTCTTTATGAGATTCAATCTTCCACTATCCTTTGTCTAGTTCTCAATGATTGACAATTTGTTCTTATTTAAAAATCACTTTACCATTTTCCGACTATTGTTAAAATGGAAAGATTTCTCAAATCAACGTGGGCCTTTCAACAGAGACTTGTAATAATAATTCAATATATCTGATAATTCAATCATTTGATCTTATCTTCTAATTCCATTGATAAACATTTTGAAACAGATACAATCATATAAAGTGTTTAATCTAATATTTTGTTTACGTTTCAAGTTATAATATATATACACATATACATATATAATCATATTCGTTTAATGGTTCGTGAATCGTTGGAACTTGGTCGAGGTTGAATGAATGTATGAACATAGTTTAAAATTCTTGAAATTTAACTTAACAAATATTGCTTATCGTGTCGAAAACATATAAAGATTAAAGTTTAAATTTGGTTGGAAATTTCCGGGTTGTCACAACCCATCGCACGCGTACGTGGCCGACGAAGAGTAGTAGGTCAAAATCTTTAACTACTCACCACTACGCACCATGAGGCCGACGAAAAGTGCAACCGAAACGTTAACACTTACCTCAATCACAAGGATGGCCGACGAAAAGCGAAATCGCTTCCATCCCACGATAAGTGGCCAACGAAGAGCGGATCCCCAAACGGATACCACTCACCACTTACCCCAACACACATATGTGGCCGACGAAGAGCGATAGGTCAAACATTAATCACTCACCACATATCTAAACATACACATGTAGCCGACGAAGAGTGATAGGTCATACGTTAATCACTCGCTACATGCCCAAACACACACATACACACGTGGCCGACAAAGAGCGATAGGTCAAACGTTAATCACTCACCACAAACACAAAACGAATATAGCCAACGAAGAGCTATCCACACAGATATCACTCACTATATTTTCCCATCTCAATCGTGGTCCACGAAAAGTGAATCCTAACGGATGTCACTTACCACATCGCACACAAGCAACCAAATTATATACATAAGCGTATAAATATTCCACTCACCTTGATTACTTGAAAAGCAATCCTGCTTGAGCTCCTAATCGTCCAAATGCAAATTACCTAAGTAATTCACAAACAAATAAGCTAAACACTCTAGCTTATGCCCAAAACACCAATAAGTGCAATTTCGACCCATTTGCACTTCCAAGCACAAACCGCGCCCAAACTAACCAATAATCACTAACACAAGTGAGAATGGTCCTAATATGCCAATCAAACCCAATCATAGGTGTTAAACACCTATCTTGCCCAAAATGACACTTAAACCCTAATTTGACCCATAAGAAGTCAATATCACGCCATTAGCAAGTTTTGACACCAAAACATATTTAACTCGGTTCTATGCTTCAACTTAATCCATTTTAAGTTTATAAACCTTATTAAATCGGCAATTGAGTCATAATCATCAACAAACCCTAATTTTGACTCTAGTCAAAATTAGTCAACCATAAGAACCCTAATGGTTTCCAAAACACCAATAATCACTAACACTAGTGATTATACACCATTTACAAGTCTTAAACATGGTTAAATCATTAACCAACCCAAAACCCGCCAAATATCAAAATAGCAAGTTTCCATAAACCCTCTTCATCAACCAAATGGGTTTTACAACTAACAATCTCAAACCCTAACTTGAATATCAAATCTAACAAATGAAATTCGGAGTTAGAACTTACCAATACTACCAAAACATAGCTAGGAGCGAGATGAACAACTTTAAAACCCGAGCTTTGGTGAGAATCCAACTCCTTCTTCTCCAATTCAAGCTCTCTCACTCTAGAACTCTTCCTCTCTCTCTCTAGATATGGATGAGAGTGTTTGTGTGGGTGAGAAATGAGCTCCAATGGAGTTCTAGATCAGTTTTGGTGACCCTAAACCGACCCTAAATGAAAAGACCAAAGTACCCCTCATTTGAACCTTTTAAAAAGGCTGAAAAATGCTTCAGGGGCAATCGGCGCGCCATGCCAAAAGGTGGAGCGCAGCACCAAACAACTGGAATTTGTGGTCGAGCCCAAAACAGGTTTCAGCAACTTGTTTTGGCCATAACTTTTCGACCGTAATTTCGTTTTTGATGAATCAAATATCGTTTGAAACGTAATAAGATTTCCTTTCCAATGGCAAGGCTTTGAAACATCAACACAAACTTTATTTGGGGTTGAAAAGATACGTACACACCTTGTCACTTCAGACAATGTCTAGTTTCCTTCGGCGTTCGAGCAAGCAACACGTACCCTTCATACACGCATCGTACACCATAAATACATTATGTACAATAAATATTTGGGTCATACAGATCAAAGCAGCTAATCGGCTTGAGCCAAAGTGCATATATTTAAAAGATTCTAAAAAGATTCAAGATGTGTGACGACCCAGAAATTTCCGACCAAATTTAAACTTAATATTTATATGATTTAATGTTTTCGACACGATAAGCAAAGTCTGTAATGTTGAGTCTCAAAACTTGTGAACTATTTTTCATGGATTCATTTAACCTTTGGCTATTCCCGACGATTCACGAACCACTATCTGTAAATAAATACATATATATTTAAATATATATATTAAATTGAAATAGAAACTTATATAACTTAAATCTTTTAGGTAAATAAAATAGTATATGATATTACTATAAATTTATATATATATGAAATGTATATTGAATATATGTATGATTTAGAATTTATTTAATAAACGCTCGTAGCACTCGTTTGTCATCTTGATAGTTATTAATCAAGTTAAAAACAAACTTATAATTTTAAAATAAACGGTGATCCGAAAATGAGTTCTATAAATTTTAGGCTTACTAAAAATGTATTTAGAATCTAGTTATTAAATTTTAGCACTTTTTATATTTTACCCAGAAATGAGAGGGACAGTTGATGTAATTTTTATTTAATAAATTAATGATCGAATTTTAAACCATAATGACCAAAATAAATAAATATAGTTAATTTAAAAATATGGGATTTTTCTGAACACTTTTATCCGCCACTGATTTCGCACGATACACAGTCCGTGAAAACTGTCGGTAACTAAACTCCAATTCAGTAGCTGCTTTGCTGTACGTTTGGTTATATTTCAATTCATCAAACTTTACAATTATTGTTATATTATTATTATTATTAAATTATTGAGTGATTGTTTTTGTTCACTTCTTCTCTCAACTGAGTATTACGGTGTATATATTATACATATGCATAGATGAAATGCATCCCACCTTCACTCTCTTTCTTCTACTCCAACACTTGAACCGCCAAAGCAAACCTCACAACCTCACTTTGATCACCACTATTGCTCAATCTCCATAATCACCACGACCAAGCACCTTCGAGGACTACAACTATTATATATTTTCTGTTTCTATTTATTTTGATCAGACCCACAGTCGAAGAACTAAACCCATTTGCAAACTACTCCTTTCCTCTTGTTATCTTTCTGTTTCCTTTCGAACCACACTGCATCACCCCCATGAACTACCATCGTAGAATACCACTTTGTAACCTTTAACCATCATCAACAACCACCATGACCCACATCAATCGATCACCTCTGTTGTCATGTTTGCTATCAACGAACAAGACCCAGACACCCTCAAAACCCATATGTTTCTGTTTTGATACATCCGTTAACAAAACACCACCCCACCACCATCATTTTTTTTTTCTCGTTTACTTGTTTCTATTTTGATACCTCCATAAACTAAGCACTCACACAACCACCTACAACTACTATCATCAAACGTCATGAAACCATACATTAATGCAAACACCGCTGTTACTTATATTTTTTTTGTTTTGTCCAAAACAGTTGCGAACCAACCTTGTTTGATCAGACTTGCTACAATGCTTCCTCATTTTTTTTTCTCGACGTTGTTGTGCTGCTACAGTAGTAGGACACTTATGCTTATGATTAATTAAAGATGAGGAATAATAGAAAATTGATGAAGAGTACCAATCTGTGGCTATAATGCTTCTTGTCCCACTTCATGTCTGTTCCTATTTTAAAAACCGAATCCAATGGCCACCTCATAACTCACTTGCCTACTTGCAATTATTGTGGACCAAGGTTGGTTCCATCAAGTCACGTGCCAAAACCATAAACCTTTTGTGCAAACAGCTAGGAAATTCATATAATAGGCTTATTTCATGAAAACAGGCTGCAGGTCGCAGGCCTTTAATTTTTATGTTGGGTCGAATTAAATGGGCTTCTTTGTGGGCTGTATTGACATACAAATCACGTACACTATCTCCTATACTTGCTGCAAAGTTATATATATTTTTTTTGGTTGGTTCCGGTGATACAAATGAGTTTTGATATTGATGATGGTTATGAAACGACATAGTGATGATTAAGTTATGATAATGACTAGATTATGATTAAGTGATGATTTTGATGATGAAGAGGTAATGATGCTATTATGATGAAAAAGATAGCATGATGTTATGATGATGTTAATGAAGGATGATTATATTAGGGTTATGAGTATGATTGATAGCGAAAATAAAATTTTGTTTGTGATTAGGATTAGGTTATGATGATAGGGTTATGATGATGTTAGGGTTGAACTTCAGTTAATGTGCAGGAAGTAGAAAGCAAACGGTAGTTATATGGCGGTCTTTCTGATCCAATTGAACAACCAATTACACAAACATTTTCGTTATTGCGGTTTGATCGACACCATCCTAACCCTTAATGGATCACTTGATGTTACTAGACTATTAGTGGGGCTGCTTTGTGAATCCATGTAATAACACAATTGGGCTATTTCTCTTGGACTCCCTTATTTTTATGAACCACAAAATAATTTATGATTATGATAATAATTAAAATGATGATTACGGGTATGAAGGAGAAAACATACAGATGTAATGGTCATATAGGATTGAGTTATAAAACAAAACAGAAAAACGGAATTGGATGGTTAGTCCTGTAGTGTTGGGGTTAGGCGAGAGGTCGCGGGTTCGAGCCTGGGCTGAGGCAGTTTATTTCTTTTTGGAGCTTTTCTTGTGAGGTAGTATTTATTATTACTCTTATTATTATTACTATCATTATTTTTATCACTATTATTGTTATTATTACAAATAAATATATTTTTTTACAAAAATACATTACAAATATATTAATATTACATATTACTAAGTTTTTATTATTAAAATGATATTATGTAAGCTATATATAAAATATATCAATAATATAAATATATATATTCTTATCATATATAAATCTTGAAATAAACTTCTATTTTTAATATATTATGATTATGATAAATGATAAACATTATATTATTAAACTACTTTAATAAGTATTTACTATATTAATATTAATAAATGTATTATAGAAATAAATAATTACTGCTTAAAGTATATGGGATAAATATAACATATTTAGTAATATGATATGTAAAATATTAATATATTAACTTGTTAGTTGTTATTGTATGTGTTAATATACATAATTGATATAGGTTCGTAAATCTGAGGCCAACTTTGCATTGTTCAGTTCCGTCGTATGCATATTTTTACTAAAAAATATCGTATTGTGAGTTCATTTGCTCCCTTTTACTCTTTACATTTTTGGGACTGAGAATACATGCGTTGTTTTTACAACTACTTTATTAAATGCTTTTGAAATATATTTTGAACTGCGAATACATGAAATGATTTTATAAATGTTTGACGAGATAGACACAAGCAAAACATTCCTCGAATGAATTATTATGCAGACAGAAGTTCTGCGGATTATTATTGAATTATGTGGACATGATAATTTCCACCATTGAATTATGTGGACATGATAATTGCCACCATTGAATTATGTGGACATGATAATTGTCACCATTGAATTATGTGGACATGATAATTGCCACCATTTAATTATGTGGACATGATAATTGCCACCAATTGATGTGAATGTTATGTATCGAGAGAATGATTTTTATACACAGGTTATGTGTATTAGTTTTTGTGCACGAGATATGTGTACGGTTACTAAGATTTGTGAAAATGGTTTCGTACACGAGAAAGGTGTACTGTATTTAAAAGATATCGCATGTACATTACAGGTGGGTATAGGATTCGGGCCCATTTGTACCATGCAATATTTAATTCTTGTGGTCTATCAAAATGATGAATTTGATTGTTTTATGATAAACCTATGAACTCACCAACCTTTTGGTTGACACTTGAAAGCATGTTTATTCTCAGGTATGAAAGAAATCTTTCGCTGTGCATTTGCTCATTTTAAAGACATTATTTGGAGTCGATCATCGCAATGGGACCAGATGTTGGTGACTTCGTCCAGATGGATTAGGACGGGGTATGACATGTGGTATCAGAGCGATAGTCTTAGCGAACCAGGTCTTGCATTAGTGTGTTTAACTGATAGTTGTTTAGATGCATTAGTGAGTCTGGACTTCGACCGTGTCTGCATGTCAAAAGTTTTGCTTATCATTTTGTGTCGAAAATTACCTTCTTATCATTCTTAGGGAATCACTTGCTTATCATTCTTAATCTAGACATATCTTACTGCCTAGATTACATGAATAGTGTACAGACAAAAATTCATATCTTAGCGTATCTATTACTGTAAGCTTTGCCTGACATATTCCGTAAATTCCTCCAGTAAATTTACGACATCTCTCGTTCTATATATATAGATATTCTATGTAATTAGAATATCATCCAATATTTGAAAATCATTTCATACCGAAAAACCCTTTACTCAATCGTACGAAATGGAACTCGTCACTAGTTCAAGTTCTTCGGAACCCGATAGCTATTTTGACATGGATAATCACCTAAGCTCCGGAAGCAGCGTCACCAGAATGAATCAACCAATCAGCCATCCTGTAACGACCCGCACTTTTCCGATCGTTCTATACTTACGAGGTTAATATTTACATAAATTAAACCTTACCAACATGATAAGCAATCCAAATTGTTGAGACTTATGTTTTTGAAAAGAGTTTTACACAACGTTTGACCGTCTAGTTTGACCGATGATATCACGAACTATACAATATATGATAATTATACATACATATTTAACATGATCTAAGGATGTTTTAATATCTCATTTTGTATTAATAACAAAAAGTCATAAGTATATTTTGAAACTACTAACTTAAGTTTTCAAAACAATAACCTACGTAACGTTATTTGACATAAATACTGATGATTTATAATGTTTATACATATATCGTATAAGTAATGTATTTAATCATTTTTAAAGGGCTTTTATACATAAAACAATATAAGTATATTTACAAAAGATAGTTATATTTGAATTCTCGTTCCGTTTCCTCAATAATCCTATACGTATATCTAGGGTACTATACACAGCTTCTAGAAGTATTTACTATTGGTATATACCAATAGAAATCTTCAATTATTGGAATAATATGTCATTCATGACATAATAAATTTTAACTTATCTTAGATATTTTCACTAAAAACCAAATTTTCAAGCCTATAAATAAGCTCCATTTCTAACTCATTTTTACACATTCATTTTCCAAATTTTACTTCCAATTTTCACACACACTTGCAAGAACTCTCTCAACTTTTATTTTACTACTTCTTTCCAGCAACTTTACATTTTAAACTTGAGGTAAAAACTCTACTTCAACTCTTTTTCAATTCATATATTTAAAGCTATATATATAAGAGTTTATAAACTAGAACATAGTTTGAATGATTTCAAACTTGTTCGCAAACTAAATAGATCCTTCTAACTTAACTTTTAAAATACTTCAAGACCTGTAACATATCTTAATTATATGCTAACTTAACAAGGTATAACTTGGTTTTTCAAAGAACACCTTAAAAACTGAATTTACGACGTCGGAGTGCAACCGGGGGCTGTTTTGGGTTGGATAATTAAAAACCATCTTAAACTTTGAATTGGAGGTTTATTTTCTGGAAAAATGATTTTTACTATGAATATGATAACACATAAAAATTTTATGATTTAACTCAAAGTATAAGTATTTTTAGAAAAATAATCATTTGAGGTTGTTTACATGATGGAAAATGATTAACTTCATAAGTTTCACTAAAGTTTGACCTATGCCGTGTGATTTTGAATACAAACTAAGGTATTTACAGTTCATAGTCTTAAAGAGGGACTCGATCCAAGGAGATGGAAAGTTGAATCAACGAAAACGGAGTTGTAACGAAGAAACTATGACCGAAATAAAATCGGATATCCAAGACTAGTTTAGCCACGAAAATAATTGGGAAAAAATTAAATAAATCACATCTTTTTAAGTTAACATGATATTTTATATATATGTACTTATAATTCAATTTTATATGGTTCAGGATCACCCGTAAACAACACGAGAAGATTAATCATAAGATCCCATGATTGTACGCAACACGTCATTTGACAACACCGGTACTTTATGTACGCAACACGTCATTTGACAACACCGGTACCATGGGTCAAGATTAATCTCGACCAATACATATACGATGGGGTTTTATTTATTTCGTTGGGGGTTTTATTTATTTCATTGCGGGTATATTAAACATCTAAAAATGAACCATTAAAATTGAATTACTAACAACGAACTGCTAACTACGGACTAAGGAATTATTCAAAGTATTAAAAGTATAACAAGTATATATATGTGACGTTTGTTTAAAAAGAAAAGGTATTGATATATTATATATGGATAGGTTCGTGATATCAACCGGAGATCAAGTCAAATTATATATATATCTTCAAGACGAAAGTGAGTATATAGTCCCACTTTTAAACTCTAAATATTTCGGGATGAGAATACATGTATTTTATGTTTTACGTTGTGGACACAAGTAACTGAAAAATATATTCTACGTTGAGTTGTACCACTGGCATACTTCCCTGTAGCTTGGTAACTAATATTTACAGCGGTATTGTAAACGCGAATCCTGTTGATAGATCTATCGGGCCTGACAACTCCAACCGGACTGGACGACCAGTATTCAACGGTTGCACAGTACTTCGTTTTGTGACTACACTTGGTACGGTGTAGTAAGATTTCATATTAAAGGGAATATGCGACGTGATTAAATGTTAAGTATGGTTACCAAGTGCTCAACCACTTAGAATATTTTTTATTAAAATGTTTATATATGAAATCTTGTGGTCTATATTTATATCGCTGCCGGCATTAAACCTATATCTCACCAACTTTATGTTGACGTTTTAAACATGTCTATTCTCAGGTGATAATTAGAAGCTTCCGCTGCATCATGTTGAATCTAAGCAGGATTTTGCGTACGCATATTTGTGTCAAAAATAAGACTGCATATCCAAGAACTTGTGTTGTAAAATATGCTAGAAATCGGGTTGTTATTATCATTTGTAAAGTTTGTAAGTCGAAGATTATCGCTAAACGATAATCATCTTTATTTTGTCCAAAGCTTGTATAAAAAATAAGGATCATGGTTTGTAATGTATAATATATGCAGATTTCTTTAAAAAAATGTCGCATATAGAGGTCAATACCTCGCAATGAAATCATACGTTATCTAACACGTTCTTATGGTTAAGGACGGGTTATGACATGTGGTATCAGAGCGGTGGTCTTAGCGAACCAGGTTTGCATTAGTGTGTCTAACCGATAAATCGTTAGGATACATTAGTAAGTCTGGACTTTGACCGGGTCTGATTTAAAAACCATTGCTTATCATTGTTGGTTAAAATTTATATGTAAATATTATGTAGTACTAATGGGTTAGTTGTTGTATGATAGATGTCGGGCTCAAAACTTGTTATCACATTCAGCGACTCCGAACCAGAATCTTCAGATGGTGTTCCAGTCATTAACCTATCCGATGACGAAAATGATATCTTTGGGGAAGACTCACAAATTCCGGATGAACCAACTATAGAGAACCCGGAAAGTGAACCCGAGGAGGAAAGTGAACCCGAGGAGGAAAGTGAACCCGAGGAGGAAAGTGAACCCGAGGAGGAAAGTGAACCCGAGGAGGAAAGTGAACCCGAGGAAGAAATACAGGAAATTACAAAAGACGAGTTCGAACTAGGAAAGAAACGAAAGGCTAATGAAATAGGAAATTCAAATCCTGAGTTTAATAAGGATGATGTGGCACCAACTCCACTAAGCACTACCACCCCTATTCCCGCTATTCCTATTCGTTCTGTCCCGGCATCCAGTTCTTCAGCCCCACAGCCAAAACATAGGCAGACAGCTAGGATAAGCGTTAGGCCATTCCTTGAACCTAAACGTCCTAGAAAATAGACCAAACGATGCGCTGCCGTATTAAACCATGGGATCATATAATGTTTTGTATAATATTATTAGTGTGGTTTGCTTAATGTTCGATATAAGATAAGCATATGTAAAATAGTGAAGTGTGAAATGCAATAATTTTCCATGGTTAAGTATTATTTAGATGGTAGTAATTGATTCTGTACTAAGCTATTAAGTATGGACATTAACGGGTAGGTACTACCCTAGATATAATTATAAAACGCTAATAAGAAGAAAAGGCTTTTATAATAATACCTGGTTCATATTATTAATAAGCTATAATGTACTGTAAATATACACTACATCTATAATATTCCATGTGAATAATTATTTTCTTTTCATTCTTATAGAAGAATATGGCGCGATTGAACCGAATGACGGAACAAGAAATCCAGGAACTCATCAATCAGCGAGTGAACGACAGAATGTTATGGGTCGAGGCTGCAAGAGGTGCTGCAGTTAACCCAAATCCTCGTGTGGGGTGCACTTACAAAACTTTTCAAGCTTGCAAGCCCTCATCATTCAGTGGAACAGAAGGACCGATCGGTTTAACCCGGTGGATAGAAAAGATGGAGACTGTGTTTAAAATCAGTGGTTGTGTTGAAAAGGACATGACCAAGTATGCATCGTGCACTTTACAAGATAGTGCACTCACGTGGTGGAAAAATTATGTGAAGGCTGTAGGAGGAGATGTAGCTTATGATACTCCGTGGGAAGAATTCAAAACAATGTTAATCAACGAATATTGTCCAAGGAACGAGGTTAGGAAGTTGGAAGATGAGTTACGAAGTCTGAAGGTTATTGGTACTGAAATCACCAACTACAATCAGCGATTCATGGAATTAGTTTTGCTATGTCCTGAATTGGTTCCAACCGAAGAACGGAAGATTGAAATGTACAAAGATGGTTTGCCCAAAAAGGTCAAAGCAAATGTTACAGCATCGAAACCTAAGACAATTCATGAAGCTATAACCATGGAAAACGAGCTAATGGATCAGGTCATCATGGATAAGAAAGTATCCAATACTGATGTGAAGGTATCAGGTAACAAAAGAAAGTGGAATGGAAATTATGATCGAGGTAACCAACAACAATCTTTTAAGAAACAAGAAATCACGCAAGGTGCGGGTAGTGGTTTAAGCTTTGGTTATAAAGGACAAAATCCTTTATGCAACCGATGCCACAAACATCACTCTGGTTACTGTAATGTGGTATGCAACAAATGTAATCGAAAGGGTCATCTTGCTGAAGATTGTAGGGCTCTCGTTACAAATACAAATGGTACCAAGACTCCTGCCACCAATGTAAATAGAACTGCTTTGGCTACCATTACTTGTTTTGGGTGTGGAAAACAAGGTCACTATAAGAGCCAGTGCCCGAATCCAGAGAAGAATATCGGACTTGCACGTGGGAGAGCATTTGTTATTAATGCTAGAGAGGCATGTGAAGACCCAGAGCTTGTTACGGGTACGTTTACCATTAATAACTTATCCGCATCTATTATATTTGATACTGGTGCAGATAGAAGTTACGTGTGTAGAGACTTTCACGCTAAATTGAATTGTTCATCATTACCTCTAGATGCTAAGTACATGATTGAGTTAGCTAATGGTAAACTAATTAAAGCCGATAAAATTTGCCGTGATTGTAAAATAAATTTAGCCGGAGAAACATTTAAAATTGACTTAATACCCGTAGAATTAGGAAGTTTTGATGTAATAGTCGGCATGGACTGGATGTCCAAAGTAGGAGCTGAAGTTGTGTGTGCCAAGAAGGCAATTCGCATTCCTTGTAAGGATAGAATGCCGGTGATGATTTATGGAGAGAAGGGTAACTCAAAGCTAAAACTCATTAGTTATTTGAAAGCTCAAAAGTTCTTGAAGAAAGGGTGCTATGCTATCTTAGCACATGTTAATAAAGTCGAAAAGAAAGAAAAAGAGAAGTGCATCAATGACGTGCCTGTGGCAAGAGATTTTCCTGAAGTATTTCCGGAAGAGTTGCCGGGATTACCTCCATTTAGATCTGTAGAATTTCAAATAGATCTTGTACCAGGAGCTGCACCGATTGCCCGTGCTCCATATAGACTTGCACCGTCCGAGTTAAAAGAACTTCAGAGTCAGTTAAAAGAATTACTGGATCGTGGATTCATACGACCAAGTACTTCACCGTGGGGAGCTCCGATTCTATTTGTTAAAAAGAAAGATGGATCTTTTAGGATGTGTATAGATTATCGTGAATTAAATAAGTTAACTATCAAAAATCGGTATCCACTACCGAGAATTGACGACTTATTTGATCAACTCCAGGGATCATGTGTTTATTCGAAAATTGACCTAAGATCGGGCTATCATCAACTACGTGTCAAAGAAGAGGACATTCCGAAAACTGCTTTTCGGACACGTTATGGTCATTACGAATTTTTGGTCATGCCGTTTGGATTGACGAATGCGCCAGCTGTATTCATGGACCTCATGAATCGAGTTTGTAGTCCGTATTTAGATAAGTTTGTTATCGTTTTCATTGATGACATTCTTATCTATTCCAAGAGTGAGCAAGAGCATGAGCAGCATTTAAGGTTGATATTAGAGTTGTTGAGAAAAGAACAGCTATACGCTAAATTTTCTAAGTGTGCTTTCTGGTTGAAAGAAGTGCAATTTCTTGGCCACGTTGTTAGTAGCAAAGGAATTCAGGTTGATCCAGCAAAAATTGAAGCCATTGAAAAATGGGAGACTCCTAAAACACCAATGCAGATACGCCAATTTTTGGGTTTAGCCGGTTATTATAGAAGGTTTATTCAAGATTTTTCCCGAATAGCTAAGCCGTTGACAGCATTAACGCAAAAAGGGAAGAAATACGAATGGACCTCGGAGCAGGAGAACGCATTTCAATTACTGAAAAAGAAGTTAACTACGGCGCCTATTTTATCGTTACCAGAAGGGAACGATGATTTTGAAATATATTGTGACGCTTCGCGACAAGGTTTTGGTTGCGTTCTTATGCAACGGAAGAAAGTTATTGCATACGCATCTCGACAATTGAAGATTCACGAGCGGAATTATACGACGCATGATCTAGAACTGGGAGCAGTCGTGTTTGCATTAAAGATATGGAGACACTACTTATATGGGGTTAGATGCACTGTGTTTACTGATCATAAAAGTCTTCAACATATTTTTGATCAGAAACAGCTGAACATGAGGCAACGTAGGTGGGTCGAGTTAATAAACGACTATGATTGTGAAATTCGTTATCATCCCGGGAAAGCGAATGTGGTGGCTGACGCACTAAGCAGAAAGGAACGAGAACCAATTCGAGTACGAGCGATGAACATAAAAATTCGCATGAATCTCAACTCACAAATCAAAGAAGTTCAATAAGAAGCACTTACTAAAGAAAATATAGGAAATGAAATAATGAAGAAGTATGAGAAGCAACTCGTTATACGGGAAGATGGAATTCGATATTTTGCAAACCGTATTTGGGTACCGAAGTTGGGTGGATTAAGGAAGTTGATATTGAACGAGGCACATAAGACAAGATACTCGATACATCCTGGAGTTGGAAAGATGTATCAAGATCTTAAGACACATTATTGGTGGCCTAACTTAAAGACAGACGTTGCAACATATGTTGGGGAGTGTTTAACTTGTTCCAAGGTCAAGGCAGAACACCAGAAACCATCAGGGTTACTTCAACAACCAGAAATCCCAGAATGGAAATGGGATGGTATTACCATGGATTTCATCACGAAGTTACCAAAGACTGCCTGGGGATACAACACCATTTGGGTGATTGTTGATCGTCTTACCAAATCTGCCCATTTCTTGCCTATAAAGGAAACGGATAGAATGGAGAAACTATTACGATTGTATATAAAGGAAATTGTTTCAAGGCATGGAATACCTATTTCCATTATATCCGATCGTGATAGTAGATTTACCTCAAAGTTCTGGCAATCACTGCAGGAGGCACTAGGAACTCGTTTAGATATGAGTACCGCATATCATCCGCAAACCGATGGGCAGAGTGAAAGAACGATTCAGACTCTTGAAGACATGCTCAGGGCATGTGTGATCGATTTTGGAAACGGATGGGATAAGTATCTACCGTTAGCAGAATTTTCGTATAATAATAGTTATCATGCAAGCATTAAAGCTGCACCATTCGAAGCATTGTATGGAAGGAAGTGTAGATCTCCTATCTGTTGGAATGAAGTAGGAGATCGACAATTAACTGGTCCCGAGATCATACACGAAACGACTGAGAAGATAGTACAAATCAAGGAGAGATTGAAAACAGCCCGAAGTCGCCAAAAGAGCTACGCCGATGTCCGAAGGAAACCATTAGAGTTTCAGATTGGGGACATGGTTATGCTAAAGGTGTCACCTTGGAAAGGTGTAATACGTTTCGGTAAAAGAGGTAAACTGAACCCAAGATATGTAGGCCCGTTCAAGATCATCGAACGCATTGGACCGGTAGCTTATCGACTCGAGTTACCGCAACAACTCGCCGGAGTACACAATACCTTTCACGTCTCAAACCTTAAGAAGTGTCTTGCAAAGGAAGACCTCACCATTCCTCTTGAAGAAATCCATGTCGATGAGAAACTACAATTCATCGAAGAACCAATCGAAATCATGGATCGTGAAGTTAAACAGCTCAAGCAGAGCAACATACCAATCGTTAAGGTTCGTTGGAATGCTCGAAGAGGTCCTGAGTTTACTTGGGAACGAGAGGATCAGATGAAACAAAAGTATCCACACTTGTTTCTCGATGACGCAAAATAGGTACAATTTTAAAATTTCGGGACGAAATTTATTTAACGGGTAGGTACTGTAACGACCCGCACTTTTCCGATCGTTCTATACTTATGAGGTTAATATTTACATAAATTAAACCTTACCAACATGATAAGCAATCCAAATTGTTGAGACTTATGTTTTTGAAAAGAGTTTTACACAACGTTTGACCGTCTAGTTTGACCGATGATATCACGAACTATACAATATATGATAATTATACATACATATTTAACATGATCTAAGGATGTTTTAATATCTCATTTTGTATTAATAACAAAAAGTCATAAGTATATTTTGAAACTACTAACTTAAGTTTTCAAAACAATAACCTACGTAACGTTATTTGACATAAATACTGATGATTTATAATGTTTATACATATATCGTATAAGTAATGTATTTAATCATTTTTAAAGGGCTTTTATACATAAAACAATATAAGTATATTTACAAAAGATAGTTATATTTGAATTCTCGTTCCGTTTCCTCAATAATCCTATACGTATATCTAGGGTACTATACACAGCTTCTAGAAGTATTTACTATTGGTATATACCAATAGAAATCTTCAATTATTGGAATAATATGTCATTCATGACATAATAAATTTTAACTTATCTTAGATATTTTCACTAAAAACCAAATTTTCAAGCCTATAAATAAGCACCATTTCTAACTCATTTTTACACATTCATTTTCCAAATTTTACTTCCAATTTTCACACACACTTGCAAGAACTCTCTCAACTTTTATTTTACTACTTCTTTCCAGCAACTTTACATTTTAAACTTGAGGTAAAAACTCTACTTCAACTCTTTTTCAATTCATATATTTAAAGCTATATATATAAGAGTTTATAAACTAGAACATAGTTTGAATGATTTCAAACTTGTTCGCAAACTAAATAGATCCTTCTAACTTAACTTTTAAAATACTTCAAGACCTGTAACATATCTTAATTATATGCTAACTTAACAAGGTATAACTTGGTTTTTCAAAGAACACCTTAAAAACTGAATTTACGACGTCGGAGTGCAACCGGGGGCTGTTTTGGGTTGGATAATTAAAAACCATCTTAAACTTTGAATTGGAGGTTTATTTTCTGGAAAAATGATTTTTACTATGAATATGATAACACATAAAAATTTTATGATTTAACTCAAAGTATAAGTATTTTTAGAAAAATAATCATTTGAGGTTGTTTACATGATGGAAAATGATTAACTTCATAAGTTTCACTAAAGTTTGACCTATGCCGTGTGATTTTGAATACAAACTAAGGTATTTACAGTTCATAGTCTTAAAGAGGGACTCGATCCAAGGAGATGGCAAGTTGAATCAACGAAAACGGAGTTGTAACGAAGAAACTATGACCGAAATAAAATCGGATATCCAAGACTAGTTTAGCCACGAAAATAATTGGGAAAAAATTAAATAAATCACATCTTTTTAAGTTAACATGATATTTTATATATATGTACTTATAATTCAATTTTATATGGTTCAGGATCACCCGTAAACAACACGAGAAGATTAATCATAAGATCCCATGATTGTACGCAACACGTCATTTGACAACACCGGTACTTTATGTACGCAACACGTCATTTGACAACACCGGTACCATGGGTCAAGATTAATCTCGACCAATACATATACGATGGGGTTTTATTTATTTCGTTGGGGGTTTTATTTATTTCATTGCGGGTATATTAAACATCTAAAAATGAACCATTAAAATTGAATTACTAACAACGAACTGCTAACTACGGACTAAGGAATTATTCAAAGTATTAAAAGTATAACAAGTATATATATGTGACGTTTGTTTAAAAAGAAAAGGTATTGATATATTATATATGGATAGGTTCGTGATATCAACCGGAGACCAAGTCAAATTATATATATATCTTCAAGACGAAAGTGAGTATATAGTCCCACTTTTAAACTCTAAATATTTCGGGATGAGAATACATGTATTTTATGTTTTACGTTGTGGACACAAGTAACTGAAAAATATATTCTACGTTGAGTTGTACCACTGGCATACTTCCCTGTAGCTTGGTAACTAATATTTACAGCGGTATTGTAAACGCGAATCCTGTTGATAGATCTATCGGGCCTGACAACTCCAACCGGACTGGACGACCAGTATTCAACGGTTGCACAGTACTTCGTTTTGTGACTACACTTGGTACGGTGTAGTAAGATTTCATATTAAAGGGAATATGCGACGTGATTAAATGTTAAGTATGGTTACCAAGTGCTCAACCACTTAGAATATTTTTTATTAAAATGTTTATATATGAAATCTTGTGGTCTATATTTATATCGCTGCCGGCATTAAACCTATATCTCACCAACTTTATGTTGACGTTTTAAACATGTCTATTCTCAGGTGATAATTAGAAGCTTCCGCTGCATCATGTTGAATCTAAGCAGGATTTTGCGTACGCATATTTGTGTCAAAAATAAGACTGCATATCCAAGAACTTGTGTTGTAAAATATGCTAGAAATCGGGTTGTTATTATCATTTGTAAAGTTTGTAAGTCGAAGATTATCGCTAAACGATAATCATCTTTATTTTGTCCAAAGCTTGTATCAAAAATAAGGATCATGGTTTGTAATGTATAATATATGCAGTTTTTCTTTAAAAAAATGTCGCATATAGAGGTCAATACCTCGCAATGAAATCATACGTTATCTAACACGTTCTTATGGTTAAGGACGGGTTATGACACATCCCCAATTCATCTGATGGGTTCGTAGTCGACTTAATCAATGGAGACGAGAAGAAGGCGATCCTTTCCACCAATCAAATTCACCTCTTGGCGAAAAACCTGAAGCATTTACCGGCGAACCAGTCCGAAACACCATTTTCACCTTCATTTTCCGAATATCTCGCCATGATTATATACTATCTCAAATTCTAAACCTTATTCATCCGCTCGTTCCGACCGACAATCATCCCGGAATAATAGAAGAAGTCAACGAACTTCGCGCACGAGTAATCAATCTGGAGAATATGGTGCAAAATTTACCAGCTTCAACAACATCACCGGCACCAACAGTACCATCAATAATAGCACCAGTACCATCAACAATCCATGCCTCAACATCTCATTCTGTACCTCGAGGATAATCATAGTTCTACGTATCGTTCTACATCATTTATCTTCGTTCTACATAGCGATTATGTAATCTCTAATGTTTTAGAGATTATATAATCTTGTTCTAAAGGTAAATCAAATGAGTTTAATGTCATATTAACTCATTAAATCCATGATTACATCTGAGCAAAATATATATGTTTTCATAAAGATTGTAATTAAAAAAATTCTTTTGTACAAACTGTTAATGGTGAAAATATTTTAACGGGTAGGTAATACCCTAGGAATATTTAGATTTCACATTAATAAGTTATTGTACATTCTTCGAATCTAATTCAACAGTCATTTACTATCCTACTTACATCAACAGATATACGTATCCGTTCACCGCAGAATAACCATTTTCATTCAATTTCATATTTGGATTTTGATCTATCAGAATCCAACAAGTGGCATAATGAAGAAAACATTGGACAAAATAAAATTTGTTAGAAACAAACAATTTAACTATGAGAAGAATTTTGTTAAGAATCCACGCTAACTGTTCCTAGCTAACTGTTCATAGCTAACTTATTACATTTAATTATCGCAATTTATTATCGCAATTTTAATTCTCACAATTTTATTTATCGTCATTTAATTTCTGTTATTTATTTTACGCACTTTAAATATCGGGACACGTATACAAGGTTTTGACATATCATATCGACGCATCTATATATATTATTTGGAATAACCATAGACACTCTATATGCAGTAATGCTAGAGTTAGCTATACAGGGTTGAGGTTGATTCTCAAATAATATATGTACTTTGAGTTGTGATCGAGTCTGAGACATGTATACAATGGGTCACGATACGTATTAATTAATTCGAATATTATATATTAAACTATATATGAATTATTGGACTATTAATTGTGGACTATTAACATTGGATAATTAAAATGAATTAAAATATTGATTATAACATATGAAACTAAACATTTCTTCAAGTTTGCCACTTGATTTCATCTTAAACCTCATTTGTATCTTGACAATTACAATCTGCGTTCAAATCTTTCACGAATCTTGAAAACACCTCGATCGAGAGGATGATCCAACCACACGTTATCTACGAAAGGGAGAACTTATGCATATGGGCATGCACCTGGAAAACTTTAGGAACCTGAGTAAACTTTTAACATGTATCTGTGCAAGATCCTTTAGCATTATTATTACCCAAAATCACTTTACAGTTCCTTTTCAAGATAGCCAATTTTGTCACAGCTTCAGCAAGTCAACTTCAACTTTTCATTTGAAACAACCATATTATAACCTTGATATATATGCGTACTCTTTTATTGATACTAGGGAACCTTTTATATTCCACCATATTACCAGCAGACGTACCAGCAACCTCGTTGCTCCTTGACTTAAATCTCTCTGACAAATCACTATATTTATCTATTGAAGTCCTATCACGAACTCATCGGCATCTTGTAACGATAATTACCATACCAAATATCGGGAGGCATCAATCGATAATCTCGAATTTCTCAACGATTCTACTACAATAATTATATATATATATATATATATATATATATATATATATATATATATATATATATATATATATATATATATATATATATATATATATATATTTCTATCTCCTGGATTTACGAACTTCAATTCTGAATTTCCGAAAAGTGCTTTAGCCTATGAATCAGTTTTTTGAGCTTTGAAAAAGCTAAGGAAGCAATGAAAACTGAAGACTGCCTTAACAGTTAAAAGTTTGAAAACAAAGAGCGACATACTGAAAAAGCTCAAAAGTTTTGAGACTGAAAAACGAATTGAGCAAACCATGAAGGAGGCTATGGACAAATCACAAAGACTAAATCTGCCTTCAAAGAATCCAAATGATTCAGTATCTGCCGAAGTCATTAACGAATACTTTGCTTCTGATTCTATACTTTCACGGACAAATCTTTCATCATCCATCGATATTAGAAATTCTAAAATATCATCGTATCTTTCATTATAAATATCCTCGATATTTCTGAAGATATTTTCATAACTATTCTTATCTGAAATCATTTATCTCTTCGCGATATCAGTGTTACATCAGAAAGGAAACTATTTTTGTTTCTAAATTCTGAAAATTCGAATTTAAAATTTGAATGTTTTTGAAGTAGTGTTGGGAACTGAAGCATGAGTTAGTATAATATAATGACACTTGATCAACGTGATTATATTACGGTAAGTTATGCTGAGTTTCTAATGAAACATGATGATTCACAGACTATAACGTCATCATGTGCCATGTTACACGACTCTTACATTCTACTAAATCTCTAAACAAAATCAAGAATATATTTTCTTGATAATTCTATCTTTTCCAGTGACTTCTGATAATTTGGCAAATGTTTCGGAACTATGAATTGAAGTGTAAAAGATAAATAATGGGACGAAAGAAGTTCATTTATAATGAAATATCTGACAGAGCAATTGAAACAGATTATTGCATTTAATCAAAGAAGATTCTAATTTCCTTAATTATCGGAGAACCAAATCTTAATACGAAGATTTCCTCTAAATCCCTTAAAATTTTGGAAATCAACCATGACTACGTCACAGGTTAAGACGAACTTGCATTTACTCATTTCATTCTTTTGTGATAGCTTCACCCGTACTCTCCGAGTAGTCAAATTATCTTATCCATATTACTCAACAGTAATAAAACTCTATTTATCAGCTCATATTCGTCAGGAAAACATTCTTATTGTTAGCCATGATGATCCCTCTCAAATTTCGGGACGAAATTTCTTTAACGGGTCGGTACTGTGACGACCCGGAAATTTCCGACCAAATTTAAACTTAATCTTTATATGATTTAATGTTTTTGACACGATAAGCAAAGTCTGTAATGTTGAGTCTCAAAACTTGTGAACTATTTTTCATGGATTCATTTAACCTTTGGCTATTCCCGACGATTCACGAACCACTATCTGTAAATAAATACATATATATTTAAATATATATATTAAATTGAAATAGAAGCTTATATGACTTAAATCTTTTGTGTAAATAAAATAGTATATGATATTACTATAAATTTATATATATATGAAATGTATATTGAATATATGTATGATTTAGAATTTATTTAATAAACGCTCGTAGCACTCGTTTGTCATCTTGATAGTTATTAATCAAGTTAAAAACGAACTTATAATTTTAAAATAAACGGTGATTCGAAAATGAGTTCTATAAATTTTAGGCTTACTAAAAATGTATTTAGAATCTAGTTATTAAATTTTAGCACTTTTTATATTTTACCCAGAAATGAGAGGGACAGCTGATGTAATTTTTATTTAATAAATTAATGATCGAATTTTATACCATAATGACCAAAATAAATAAATATAGTTAATATAAAAATATGGGATTTTTCTGAACACTTTTATCCGCCACTAATTTTGCACGATACACAGTCCGTGAAAACTGTCGGTAACTAAACTCCAATTCAGTGGCTGCTTTGCTGTACGTTTGGTTATATTTCAATTCATCAAACTTTACAATTATTGTTATATTATTATTATTAAATTATTGAGTGATTGTTTTTGTTCACTTCTTCTCTCAACTGAGTATTACGGTGTATATATTATACATATGCATAGATGAAATGCATCCCACCTTCACTCTCTTTCTTCTACTCCAACACTTGAACCGCCAAAGCAAACCTCACAACCTCACATTGATCACCACTATTGCTCAATCTCCATAATCACCACGATCGAGCACCTTCGAGGACTACAACTATTATATATTTTATGTTTCTATTTATTTCGGTCAGACCCTGTCACGACCCGAAAAATTTCGACTAATTTTGAACCAAACTATCAATACGATTTCATATTTTCTACATGATAATCAAAGTCTGTTAGGTTGAGTCTCAAAAATTTTGAATTGATTCATATATTCAATCGACCTTCGACTGCTCTCGACGATTCACGAACAACTAATTGTAAATAGGTATGTATATATTTAAATAAATATATATATAATTTGAAATATAATTTATGATGTAATTGTTAGAAATTAATTATGTAAAATAAATAAATATAATTACCGTAGAAATTTGGGATTTTTTCGAAGACTTTTATCCGCCACTAATTATCAACGGAGTACAGCCATTAAAAACTGTGGGCATAAGATTTGAAAATAGAGTATCCTATATTCAATTTACACGATTGTTATTATTAATTTATATTATAATTATGATATTAGCTGTTTTCTGTGATTGTAAACATCAACTCAATAACCACTTGTCTAAATTCATTTCATCATCCGTTATTTATATTAAAATCACTAATGGACTACTGTGCTTAATTGATGAGTTGATTGATTAATAGTGTTTCTTTGTTTTCTTCAACGTATCTAACCCTATATAAATTTACATATACATTTAAGGAGATATATTTTCATACAATCACCACACAACACATTCACTGCCACAACTTGATCCCTCAACCATGATCATCCCGGCAACCACCACTTGTTTAGCCTGCATCTATTATTTTCGTTTTTCCTTTTCTTCTTCCTTTTTACTTCATGACAACCATCACCATGAACTTCACCTTACACGACCACCACCTCATCTTTTTCTTAGTTTTGTTTAATTCTGTTTGAATCGATGCACACTCACCACTATCACTAATATTTCTGTTATATTTTGTATATGTACTCAATTCTAATTAGAAACTCCACTCAATCGGCACCATTGGCAACCATTAAACCATTGCTACAAATCAAAAGGTTTCTGTTCCAGTTCGTGGGTTCATAGACCCAAAACACCCTCGAAGATTGCTGCAACATTTATATTTTCTGTTTTCACTTCAAACACCACAACCATCTTTATATTTCCTGTTCTTATTTCGGTTGTGAAGATCACCTCCTTCATCTCACCAAAGTCACCACCATAAACCGAACCACCCTCTTTAAGTTACAACCACAACAGCTATTACCTTAACACCCACCAACAAAAACCTATTTGTTAGATTACTACTACTATACGTTTTGTAGCTAAACCGTCACCTCATCACCATGGAAAACCACTACTACACCCGCCATCATACGCCCCCATCCTACTCTATCTAATCTCTCTTGTTCCTCTCTCTATTCCGTGATTTTAAACACCAACTACCGTCACCAGTCACCTCCACAAACGCACACTCTTTTCACGACACCACCACCACAAATCACCACCAACTTTCACCCCCTCACCATCGTTTTTCCTCTCTTCCCCTTCTTTCTTTTCTTCATCGTGAAATGTTATATTTAATTTACTGTTCGCTGAATGATGCTGCTATTTTATCCTTCGGTTCCTATTATATTCTTTTCTCTCGAACCAAGTTGCTCCTCGAACTAGTTATATTTTCTGTCCCATGAAATTGTGAACGGAAGAATGATTACTAAGATGATGATGATGAATTAAATTACAACAAATATGACAAAAGGTAAGCTATAAAGTGATCGCCTATTAATTTGTGTCTTCCACTATGAATTATAAATGAATCAAATCTTGGACGTATATATATTAAACTAGAGTGGGGTTGGTTCAAATGGATAATGGATGATGAAGTGATGATGATGAAATCATGATGAGTGCATGGTGTTTTTTTTTTGGTGTTTCTGTCATTCGCATTAAGGAACCCTTGAATTGTTTTTGAGTCACCTTGGGCTTGATTGCAATTTTGGCCGAAGCCATTATACACTTAGCTTAATTTTTATTCTAATCGGTCCAACATTCAAATGGGGTTGGATAATAAGATAATGAGGGTAACGATAATATGGGGTGACGATGAACAAATGATAACGATTGATGATAATCAAGATGAATTGAAATGTGATATCGTGATGATATTCATGTATTATGATGATGGATGATAATAAGGATGATAAGGAGTCCATAATGATATAGATAAATGATGACTCGATAATATGATGATATTAGAGATGAATAGATAATGAAATGATACATTAAAATTATGATTTTGATAATGATCGGAATATTAGATGATTAATAAAGATGATTAAGAATAGGATTAGATAGTAATGATGAATCAGTAAGAATGATTTGATGATGATATAAGTATACGAAGAAGATTAGATGGTTGCATACATATTATTATAAAGTCGAGCGAGTTAAAAATAGAAACAAGCTAATGGTGCATTGGTTTAGTGGCGTGTGGGTTTGAACGAGATGTTACGGGTCATGTATATTTTGGGTTAGTAATAATTTCAGAAGTACAGAAATAGAGGAATGGTTAAGACTGTTATCGGGTTAGCGAGACGTCGCGGGTTCAAATTCGAATCTGGGTATTTTTTTTAGGATTACTTCATTAAGGTAGTTATTTATCTATTTATTATTATTATTTCTAATATCATTTTTATTATTATTATTATTAGTATTATTAAAATTATTATTAATAATATCATTAATATTATTAATAGTATCATTTTTATTAAAAACTATCATTTATATTAAAAGTATCATTTTTTTTACTATTAATATTATCATAATTAGAGAAATTATCATTTTTATCAAAATTACTATTATTACTATCTTTATTATTATTTTGACATTAATATTATTATTTTTACATTACCAATATCATTATCATAATAACTATTATTATTATTATTATTATTATTATTATTATTATTATTATTATTATTATTATTATTATTATTATTATTATTATTATTATTATTATTATTATTATTATTATTATTATTATTGTAAAATAAAACAACTTTTATTTATTATCATTATCAATATTATTTTATCAAATAACAATTAGTTATATAACACTATATTTACTACACATAACATAATTTTTTTAATACTTTTATAATTAATAAAGTTATTAATGAAAAACCTAATTAAAATAACAATTAAATCTTTAATAATATATATATGAAATTGTTCGATTACTATCTTGTGTGTTAATATATATATAAATGATATAGGTTCGTGAATCCGAGGCCAACCATGCATTGTTCAGTTCCGTCGTATGAATATTTTTACTACAAAATATCGTATAGTGAGTTTCATTTGCTCCCTTTTTAATTGCTTTTGCAATATATATTTTTGAGCTGAGAATACATGCGCTGCTTTTATAAATGTTTACGAGATAGACACAAGTACTTAAAAATACATTCTACGTTGAGTTGTACCACTGGCATACTTTCCTGTAGCTTGGTAACTACTATTTACATGGGTATTGTAAACGCGAATCCTGTTGATAGATCTATCGGGCCTGACAACCCCAACCGGACTGGACGACCAGTATTCAACGGTTGCACAGTACTTCGTTTCGGTGACTACACTTGGTATGGTGTAGTGAGATTTCATAATAAAGGGAATATGCGACGTGATTAAATGTTAAGTATGGTTACCAAGTGCTCAACCACTTAGAATGCTTTACATACACTTGCGAGTGTATTATATTTATGATTATGAAATCTTGTGGTCTATTAAAATATTGAAATGATTGTTAGGATAAACCTATGAACTCACCAACTTTTTGGTTGACACTTTAAAGCATGTTTATTCTCAGGTACGAATTAAGTCTTCCGCTGTGCATTTGATCAATTTAAGGACATTACTTGGAGTCGATCATCGCAATGGGACCAAATGTTGATGACTTCGTCCAGGTAGATAAGGACGGGTCCTCACAGTTGGTATCAGAGTGGTGGTCTTAGCGAACCAGGTGTTGCATTAGTGTGTCTATCCAATAGTTGTTTAGATGCATTACTGGGTCTGGACTTCGACCTTAGCCGCATATTATAAGTTTTCCTTATCATTCTTGTCGGAAATTACTTGCTTATCATCCTTAAGTTTAGACACGTCTTACTACCACTATTGCATAGACTGTGTATAGATAAATTCATATCTTAGCGTATCTGTTATTGTTACCTTTGCCTGACAACTTCCATAGATTTCTCCGTATGGGATGTTAGTATTATATATGCATATGTAAATTATGTATTACAGGGTACTAATCTACATTCTATAATCTATTTCTTATCGAAAAATCCTTCATCTGATCGTACGAGATGAATCCTTCAACCAGTTTGAATTCCTCGGATTCCGACAGCTATTCCGATATGGATGTTCACCTAAGCTCTGAAAGCAGCGTCACCAGAATGAATCAATCAATCAGCCATCCCCAATTCATCTGATGGTTTCGTAGTCGACTAAATCAATGGAGACGAGAAGAAGACGATCCTTTCCATTCACCAACCTGCACTCTTGGTGAAGAACCTGAAACACTTACCGGTGAACCTGTTCGAAACATCATTTTCTCTCTCAGAGTATCTCGTCACGATTATATACTATCTCACATTTTAGACCTTATTCATCCGCTCATTCCAACCGACAATCATCCCGGGATAATAGAAGAAGTCAACGAATTTTGCGATCAAGTAATCAATTTGGAGAATATAGTGCAAAACTTACCAGCTTCAGCAACGTTACCGACACCAACAGTATCACCAACATCAATACCAGTACCACCAACAACCCAAGTATCAACATCACACGCTTAAATAACCCCATCTATACTTCGAGTACGATCTTCGTTCTACATATCGTTCTACATCAATTATCTTCGTTCATCATGGCGATTATGTAATCTCTAATGTTTTAGAGATTATGTATTCTAGTTCTAACGGTAAATCAAATGAGATTAATGTCATATTTACTCATTAAATCCATGATTACATCTGAAGAAAATATATATGTAAGTATATTTTCATAAAGATTGTAATTGAAAATTCTTTCGTACAAACTGTTAATGGTGAAAATATTTTAACGGGTAGGTAATACCCGGGGAAATATTTAATTTTCATATTAAAATGTTATACTGTACATTCTTTGAATCTGATTCAACGGTCATTTACTATCCTACTTACATCCACCGATATACGTATCCGTTCACCACAGAATAACCATTTTCATTCAATTTCATATTTGGATTTTGACCTATCAGAATCCAACAAGTGGCATAATGAAGAAAACATTGGACAAAATAAAATTTGTTAGAAACAAACAAATTAACTATGAGAAATTTTGTTAATAATCCACGCTAACTGTTCCTAGCTAACTGTTCCCAGCTAACTGGTTACATTTTATTTATCGCAATTTAATTATCGCAATTTACATTCTCGCAATTTTATTTATCGTCATTTAATTTCTGTATTTATTTTACGCACTTTAAATAACGGGACACGTATACAAGGTTTCGACATATCATATTGACCCATCTATATATTTATCTTAGAACAACCATAGACACTCTATATGCAAATGACGGAGTTAGCTATATAGGGTTGAGGTTGATTCCAAAATATATATATATAGTTTGAGTTGTGATCAATACTGAGACCGGTACACGGGTCACGATACGTATTAATTAATTCGAATGTTATATATTAAACTATATATGAACTATTGGACTGTTAAATGTGGACTATAGACTGTGGACGAATAATATTGGACAATTAAAATGAATTAAAATACTGATTATAACATATGAAACTAAATAATTCTTCAAGTTTGCCACTTGATTTCATCTTAAACCTCATTCGTATCTTGACGATTACAATCTACGTTCAAACCTTTCACGATTCTTGAAAACACCTCGATCGAGAGAATGAACCAGCCGCATTTCATCTACAGAAGAAAAGATTGATGCATATAGTTATGCACCTGAAAAACCCTCAGAAACTGAGTAAACGTTTAACACGTAGCTATGCTAATTCCATTAGTGTTATTATTACCCAAAATAATTTGGTAATCCCTTTCAAAGTAGCAAATTTTATCACAGCTCCAGCAAGTCAACTCCAACTTTTCATCCAAAACAACCTTATTATAACCTTGATATATATGCGTCCTCTTTATCGTTACCAGAGAACCTTTTATTTTCCACCAAATTACCATTAGCGTTTAATCATCTAAAAACGCAATTCTCCTGAAAACACCTCGATTTGATAATCGATGACTCAGACCCGTTAACTTTGAAAATGCCAACGAAGCAGCATATTGTAGATGGTCTTAGTGGCCAAAAGTTGATAATAAAGAAGGAAGTGTTAGGAACGCTCGATAGAAAATTTGGTACTGAAAATCGGATTGAACACACTATGAAGGAGACCAAGGACAAATACAAGGACCAAACCGTATATTCAAAGAATCCAGGTAATTCTGGATCCGATGAAATCTTTAGAGAATATCTTACTCCGAAGTCATGTTAAAATCTTGCGGAAAATCTTTCTTCATTAACCTTCGAACTTAGAAATTCCAAAATATCATCATAAATATCTTCGATATTTCTGAAGATATATTCATAAATATTCTTGTCCTAAATTATCTATCTTTTCGTGCTATCTGTGTTACATCCTAAAAGAAACTGTTTTAGTTTCTATATTCTTTAAAATTCAAGTTAAATTATGAATGATTTCCTAGAGAAGTGTTGGAAATTGAAGCATGAGTTAGTATAATATAATGATGCCGGGCCAACGTGGTTATATTACAGTAAGTCATGCTAAATTTCTAATGGAACGTGATGATGATTCACAGATCATACCCTCATCATGAACCATGTTACTCGACTCTATCATTCTACTTAAGCTCTAAGTATATCACGTAAATATTCCCTTGATAATTCTGTTCTTCTGTAATTTCAACATTCCGCTAATAAATCGTGCTATTACATTTCTTTCTGATTAGAAGATTTCCTTAAAATCCTTGAATTCTGGAAATCTACCATGACTACGTCAAAAGTTAAAACGAAACTTCATTTCACTCTTTTGTGATAGTTTCACTCGTACGCTTCACATAATCGAATCCTTAATCGATAATGATAAAAATCTATTTGTCAACTAATATTCGTCATGAAAACAGTTTTATTGTTAGCTATAACGACCTCACTCAAATTTCGGGACGAAATTTCTTTAACGGGTAGGTACTGTCACGACCCGAAAAATTTCGACTAATTTTGAACCAAACTATCAATACGATTTCATATTTTCTACACGATAATCAAAGTCTGTTAGGTTGAGTCTCAAAAATTTTGAACTGATTCATATATTCAATCGACCTTCGACTGCTCTCGACGATTCACGAACAACTAATTGTAAATAGGTATGTATATATTTAAATAAATATATATATAATTTGAAATATAATTTATGATGTAATTGTTAGAAATTAATTATGTAAAATAAATAAATATAATTACCGTAGAAATTTGGGATTTTTCCGAAGACTTTTATCCGCCACTAATTATCAACGGAGTACAGCCATTAAAAACTGTGGGCATAAGATTTGAAAATAGAGTATCCTATATTCAATTTACACGATTGTTATTATTAATTTATATTATAATTATGATATTAGCTGTTTTCTGTGATTGTAAACATCAACTCAATAACCACTTGTCTAAATTCATTTCATCATCCGTTATTTATATTAAAATCACTAATGGACTACTGTGCTTAATTGATGAGTTGATTGATTAATAGTGTTTCTTTGTTTTCTTCAACGTATCTAACCCTATATAAATTTACATATACATTTAAGGAGATATATTTTCATACAATCACCACACAACACCTTCACTGCCACAACTTGATCCCTCAACCATGATCATCCCGGCAACCACCACTTGTTTAGCCTGCATCTATTATTTTCGTTTTTCCTTTTCTTCTTCCTTTTTACTTCATGACAACCATCACCATGAACTTCACCTTACACGACCACCACCTCATCTTTTTCTTAGTTCTGTTTAATTCTGTTTAATTCTGTTTGAATCGATGCACACTCACCACTATCACTAATATTTCTGTTATAAATTGTATCTGTACTCAATTCTAATTAGAAACTCCACTCAATCGGCACCATTGGCAACCATTAAACCATTGCTACAAATCAAAAGGTTTCTGTTCCAGTTCGTGGGTTCATAGACCCAAAACACCCTCGAAGATTGCTGCAACATTTATATTTTCTGTTTTCACTTCAAACACCACAACCATCTTTATATTTCCTGTTCTTATTTCGGTTGTGAAGATCACCTCCTTCATCTCACCAAAGTCACCACCATAAACCGAACCACCCTCTTTAAGTTACAACCACAACAGCTATTACCTTAACACCCACCAACAAAAACCTATTTGTTAGATTACTACTACTATATGTTTTGTAGCTAAACCGTCACCTCATCACCATGGAAAACCACTACTACACCCGCCATCATACGCCCCCATCCTACTCTATCTAATCTCTCTTGTTCCTCTCTCTATTCTGTGATTTTAAACACCAACTACCGTCACCAGTCACCTCCACAAACGCACACTCTTTTCACGACACCACCACCACAAATCACCACCAACTTGCACCCCCTCACCATCATTTTTCCTCTCTTCCCCTTCTTTCTTTTCTTCATCGTGAACTGTTATATTTAATTTACTATTCGCTGAATGATGCTGCTATTTTATCCTTCGGTTCCTATTATATTCTTTTCTCTCGAACCAAGTTGCTCCTCGAACTAGTTATATTTTCTGTCCCATGAAACTGTGAACGGAAGAATGATTACTAAGATGATGATGATGATGAATTAAATTACAACAAATATGACAAAAGGTAAGCTATAAAGTGATCGCCTATTAATTTGTGTCTTCCACTATGAATTATAAATGAATCAAATCTTGGACATATATATATTAAACTAGAGTGGGGTTGGTTCAAATGGATAATGGATGATGAAGTGATGATGATGAAATCATGATGAGTGCATGGTGTTTTTTTTTTTGGTGTTTCTGTCATTCGCATTAAGGAACCCTTGAATTGTTTTTGAGTCACCTTGGGCTTGATTGCAATTTGGGCCGAAGCCATTATACACTTAGCTTAATTTTTGTTCTAATCGGTCCAACATTCAAATGGGGTTGGATAATAAGATAATGAGGGTAACGATAATATGGGGTGACGATGAACAAATGATAATGATTGATGATAATCAAGATGAATTGAAACGTGATATCGTGATGATATTCATGTATTATGATGATGGATGATAGTAAGGATGATAAGGAGTCCATAATGATATAGATAAATGATGACTCGATAATATGATGATATTAGAGATGAATAGATAATGAAATGATACATTAAAATTATGATTTTGATAATGATCGGAATATTAGATGATTAATAAAGATGATTAAGAATAGGATTAGATAGTAATGATGAATCAGTAAGAATGATTTGATGATGATATAAGTATACGAATAAGATTAGATGGTTGCATACATATTATTATAAAGTCGAGCGAGTTAAAAATAGAAACAAGCTAATGGTGCATTGGTTTAGTGGCGTGTGGGTTTGAACGAGATGTTACGGGTCATGTATATTTTGGGTTAGTAATAATTTCAGAAGTACACAAATAGAGGAATGGTTAAGACTGTTATCGGGTTAGTGGGACGTCGCGGGTTCAAATCCGGATCTGGGTATTTTTTTTAGGATTACTTCATTAAGGTAGTTATTTATCTATTTATTATTATTATTACTAATATCATTTTTATTATTATTATTAGTATTATTAAAATTATTATTAATAATATCATTAATATTATTAATAGTATCATTTTTATTAAAAACTATCATTTATATTAAAAGTATCATTTTTTTTACTATTAATATTATCATAATTAGAGAAATTATCATTTTTATCAAAATTACTATTATTACTATCTTTATTATTATTTTGACATTAATATTATTATTTTTACATTACCAATATCATTATCATAATAACTATTATTATTATTATTATTATTATTATTATTATTATTATTATTATTATTATTATTATTATTATTATTATTATTGTAAAATAAAACAACTTTTATTTATTATCATTATCAATATTATTTTATCAAATAACAATTAGTTATATAACACTATATTTACTACACATAACATAATTTTTTTAATACTTTTATAATTAATAAAGTTATTAATGAAAAACCTAATTAAAATAACAATTAAATCTTTAATAATATATATATGAAATTGTTCGATTACTATCTTGTGTGTTAATATATATATAAATGATATAGGTTCGTGAATCCGAGGCCAACCATGCATTGTTCAGTTCCGTTGTATGAATATTTTTACTACAAAATATCGTATAGTGAGTTTCATTTGCTCCCTTTTTAATTGCTTTTGCAATATATATTTTTGGGCTGAGAATACATGCGCTGCTTTTATAAATGTTTACGAGATAGACACAAGTACTTAAAAATACATTCTACGTTGAGTTGTACCACTGGCATACTTCCCTGTAGCTTGGTAACTACTATTTACATGGGTATTGTAAACGCGAATCCTGTTGATAGATCTATCGGGCCTGACAACCCCAACCGGACTGGACGACCAGTATTCAACGGTTGCACAGTACTTCGTTTCGGTGACTACACTTGGTACGGTGTAGTGAGATTTCATAATAAAGGGAATATGCGACGTGATTAAATGTTAAGTATGGTTACCAAGTGCTCAACCACTTAGAATGCTTTACATACACTTGCGAGTGTATTATATATATGATTATGAAATCTTGTGGTCTATTAAAATATTGAAATGATTGTTAGGATAAACCTATGAACTCACCAACCTTTTGGTTGACACTTTAAAGCATGTTTATTCTCAGGTACGAATTAAGTCTTCCGCTGTGCATTTGATCAATTTAAGGACATTACTTGGAGTCGATCATCGCAATGGGACCAAATGTTGATGACTTCGTCTAGGTGGATAAGGACGGGTCCTCACAGACCCACAGTCGAAGAACTAAACCCATTTGCAAACTACTGCTTTCCTCTTGTTATCTTTCTGTTTCCTTTCGAACCACACTGCATCACCCCCACGAACCACCATCGTAGAATACCACTTTGTAACCTTTAACCATCATCAACAACCACCATGACCCACACCAATCGATCACCTCTGTTGTCATGCTTGCTATCAACGAACAAGACCCAGACACCCTCGAAACCCACATGTTTCTGTTTTGATACATCCGTGAACAAAACACCACCCCACCACCATCATTTTTTTTTCTCGTTTACTTGTTTCTATTTTGATACCTCCATAAACTAAGCACTCACACAACCACCTACAACTACTATCATCAAATGCCATGAAACCATACATTAATGCAAAAACCGCTGTTACTTATAATTTTTTTTTTTTTTGTCCAAAACAGTTGTGAACCAACCTTGTTTGATCAGACTTGCTACAATGCTTCCTCATTTTTTTTTCTAGACGTTGTTGTTCTACTACAGTAGTAGGACACTTATGCTTATGATTAATTAAAGATGAGGAATAATAGAAAAATGATGAAGAGTACCAATCTGTGGCTATAATGCTTCTTGTCCCACTTCATGTCTGTTCCTATTTTAAAAACCGAATCCAATGGCCACCTCATAACTCACTTGCCTACTTGCAATTATTGTGGACCAAGGTTGGTTCCATCAAGTCACGTGCCAAAATCGTAAACCTTTTGTGCAAACAGCTAGGAAATTCATTTAATGGGCTTATTTCATGAAAACAGGCCGCAGGCCTTTAATTTTTGTTATGGGTCGAATTAAATGGGCTTCTTTGTGGGCTGTATTGACATACAAATCACGTACACTATCTCCTATACTTGCTGCAAAGTTATTTTTTATTTTTTTGGTTGGTTCTGGTGATACAAATGAGTTTTGATATTGATGATGGTTATGAAACGACATAGTGATGAATAAGTTATGATAATGACTAGATTATGATTAAGTGATGATTTTGATGATGAAGAGGTAATGATGCTGTTATGATGAAAAAAATAGCATGATGTTATGATGATGTTAATGAAGGATGATTTTATTAGGGTTATGAGTATGATTGATAGCGAAAATAAAATTTTGTTTGTGATTAGGATTAGGTTATGATGATACGGTTATGATGATGTTAGGGTTGAATCTCAGTTAATGTGCAGGAACTAGAAAGCGAACGGTAGTTATATGGCGGTCTTTCTGATGCAATTGAACAACCAATTACACAAACATTTCTGTTGTTGAGGTTTGATCGACACCATCCCAACCCTTAATGGATCACTTGATGTTACTAGACTATTAGTTGGGCTGCTTTTATCACTATTACTGTTATTATTACAAATAAATATTTTTTTTTACAAAAATACATTACAAATATATTAATATTACATATTACTAAGTTTTTATTATTAAAATGATATTATGTAAGCTATATATAAAATATATCAATAATATAAATATATATATTCTTATCATATATAAATCTTGAAATAAACTTCTATTTTTAATATATTATGATTATGATAAATGATAAACATTATATTATTAAACTACTTTAATAAGTATTTACTATATTAATATTAATAAATGTATTATAGAAATAAATAATTACTACTTAAAGTATATGGGATAAATATAACATATTTAGTAATATGATATGTAAAATATTAATATAAAAACTTGTTAGTTGTTATTGTATGTGTTAATATACATAGTTGATATAGGTTCGTGAATCCGAGGCCAAATTTGCATTGTTCAGTTCCGTCGTATGCATATTTTTACTACAAAATATCGTATAATTGTTCGGTCAAATTTATGAAGTCGGTCAAAAGTCTGATTAAGTTGGTCATAGTTCGGTCAAATTTGGATTTATACAGTTATAATTGTTCACAATCAGTCAAAGTTGGTCAATGACTGACTAGCCTCTGTCCAGGCCCTACAAGGTCACTAGTCCTCAATTAGCAACATTTACAACCTAGTTTTAGAATCTGTTTAGAAATAAGAGCGGGAAATATGGGTATCAAATGGCTAGTTTTGTATAGGTCAGTTTGGATTTGCCAGGAACAATTGGTCCAAAAATTTTCAAAGTTCACAAATAACCATGTTGTCAAATATGATACTAATTAAAGATTATATTTCAACAACATGGTATAGGTAAAGAAAAGCATCAGCAACCTTCCCGGATTTTGGATGGATCTTCTAAGTTTGTGGTAACATATGAATGAAGATAAAGGAGATTGGATGCTTGTAGGTAGGTAGGTACGGAGTATATAGTAATATTGTGAAGTTTTGACTTATAAGAGATTCCTGATTTACTCTTGTATTCATCGTCTTATTAGTTGCAGAATGTTTCTTTGCACTGTGAAAAGGCTCAGAATGCTTGCTAATGGAGTTGGTACGTTTTGCAAATCTAAGTAAAGTGACCACCCGTTTGCAGCTCCACGATACCAAGAAAAGGCGAAAAGCTTGAAGCCTTTGTTTGATAATCTTGGCTATTTACTGTATGTTTTACTTTTTTTGTTTTTTTTTTCTTTTTCTTGTCCTTTATTTTCGTAAGGTTAGTGAAGCGGGACAAGCAAGATGGTATATTTGATCGACCTCAACTAACAATGTCTCTGTCACATATGTAACAAAAGAAGACTATACAAAGTTACCAGGGAAAAAAAACAGTGTGCTGGTATTTCGTTACTTTAAGCATTAATCACATTAGTCTTATTAACTTAATTAATACTTAAGGTACAAACTAGTCCATTACTTATTGCATCAAGGTTTTGCGGATTAAAGCAATATGAGTCTTATTGGCATAATCTGATAAACTAGCAACCCCCCAACCGTGATCAAGAACTTCATAGACCACAGATGAACAAAGATCTCTTGTGTCGTTAGTATGTCATATTTCCTAATCTGCATTAATGATTATATTAAAATTAAAATTATTATTATGTTCATCGATTAAATGTAGCTTTCAGTCTTGACGAAGCTCATCTAATTGAGCATTTTATTAATAACGGCCATTCCTGGCTTGGCTCCGATAACGCAATTCCGGGAGGAGTCGGTAGTTTGGCACTGGATGTAGTGACCCGAACTTTTCCATGTTTATATATATTAATTGAGATTGATATTTACATGATTAAATGTTTCCAACATGTTAAGCAATCAAACTTGTTAAGACTTGATTAATTGAAATATGTTTCATATAGACAATTGACCACCCAAGTTGACCGGCGATTCACGAACGTTAAAACTTGTAAAAACGACATGACGATATATATATGGATATACATATGGTTAACATGAGATTATGATAAGTAAGTATCTCCATAAGTATATTAACAATGAGTTATATACATATAAACAAGACTACTAACTTAAGGATTTCGAAACGAGACATATATGTAACGATTATCGTTGTAACGATTATCATTGTAACGACATTTAAATGTATATATATCATATTAAGATATATTAATATATCATAATATCATGATAATATAATAATTTAACATCTCATTAGATATAATAAACAATGGGTTAACAACATTAATTGAGATCGTTAACTTAAAGGTTTCAAAACAACACTTACATGTAACGACTAACGATGACTTAACGACTCAGTTAAAATGTATATACATGTAGTGTATTTAGATGTATTAAAATACTTTTGGAAGACTTCAAGAAATATATCAAAACACTCATACTTAACGAAAATGGTTACAGTTACTTTCCCATTCTTTTCTTTCATCAAGAATTCTAGTCATATTCTTACCCGTATTATACACAGCTTCAAAACGTACTTTCTATGGGTATATACCAATAGGAACTAGCATGGGATTCCACTCTTGATTATTTCATGTATGACTAATCAATTTTAACTTCTACCATGAGCTAGTCAACTAACTAGAACTCCTTTTAACCCCACTCACCACTCACCAATTACCACTCATCATTCACTCCATTTCACTTCCAATTCTCTTTTTAATTCTCTCTCAACACACACACACACTATTATGAACATATTTTTCCAGTAGTTAATAATCATATTCATAAAAAATCACTTCAAGAATCAAGCTATAATCATCATAGGAAGAACACTTCAAGAACACTTCAAAAATCCCTTCAAGTTTACTAATTTACTTCCAAGCTTTCTAATCCATTCCAAGTAATCATCTAAGATTAAGAAACCTTTGTTATATACAGTAGGTTTTCTTTCTTATTCAAGGTAATATTCATATTCAAACTTTGATTCAATTTCTATAACTATAAACTATCTTAATTCGAGTAAAAATCTTACTTGAACTTGTTTTTGTGTCATGATCCTACTTCAAGAACTTTCAAGCCATCCAAGATCCTTTGAAGCTAGATCATTTCTTGTCACTTCTAATAGGTTTACCTACTAAACTTGAGGTAGTAATGATGTTCATAACATCATTCGATTCATATATATAAAACTATCTTATTCGAAGGTTTAAACTCGTAATCACTAGAACATAGTTTAGTTAATTCTAAACTTGTTCGCAAACAAAAGTTAATCCTTCTAACTTGACTTTTAAAATTAACTAAACACATGTTCTATATCTATATGATATGCTAACTTAATGATTTAAAACCTGGAAACACGAAAAACACCGTAAAACCGGATTTACGCCGTCGTAGTAACACCGCGGGCTGTTTTGGGTTAGTTAATTAAAAACTATGATAAACTTTGATTTAAAAGTTGTTATTCTGAGAAAATAATTTTTATTATGAACATGAAACTATATCCAAAAATTATGGTTAAACTCAAAGTGGAAGTATGTTTTCTAAAATGGTCATCTGGACGTCGTTCTTTTGACTCAAAATGACTACCTTTACAAAAACGACTTGTAACTTATTTTCCGACTATAAACCTATACTTTTTCTGTTTAGATTCATAAAATAGAGTTCAATATGAAACCATAGCAATTTTATTCACTGAAAACGGATTTAAAATGAAGAAGTTATGGGTAAAACAAGATTGGATAATTTTTCTCATTTTAGCTACGTGAAAATTGGTAACAAATCTATTCCAACCATAACTTAATCAACTTGTATTGTATATTATGTAATCTTGAGATACCATAGACAAGTATACAATGTTTCGACCTATCATGTCGACACATCTATATATATTTCGGAACAATCATAGACACTCTATATGTGAATGTTGGAGTTAGCTATACAGGGTTGAGGTTGATTCCAAAATATATATAGTTTGAGTTGTGATCAATACTGAGATACGTATACACTGGGTCGTGGATTGATTCAAGATAATATTTATCGATTTATTTCTGTACATTTAACTGTGGACAACTAGTTGTAGATTACTAACGAGGACAGCTGACTTAATAAACTTAAAACATCAAAATATATTAAAAGTGTTGTAAATATATTTTGAACATACTTTAATATATATGTATATATTGTTATAGATTCGTGAATCAACAGTGGCCAAGTCTTACTTCTCGACGAAGTAAAAATCTGTGAAAGTGAGTTATAGTCCCACTTTTAAAATCTAATATTTTTGGGATGAGAATACATGCAGGTTTTATAAATGATTTACAAAATAGACACAAGTACGTGAAACTACATTCTATGGTTGAATTATCGAAATCGAATATGCCCCTTTTTATTAAGTCTGGTAATCTAAGAATTAGGGAACAGACACCCTAATTGACGCGAATCCTAAAGATAGATCTATTGGGCCTAACAAACCCCATCCAAAGTACCGGATGCTTTAGTACTTCGAAATTTATATCATATCCGAAGGGTGTCCCGGAATGATGGGGATATTCTTATATATGCATCTTGTTAATGTCGGTTACCAGGTGTTCACCATATGAATGATTTTTATCTCTATGTATGGGATGTGTATTGAAATATGAAATCTTGTGGTCTATTGTTACGATTTGATATATATAGGTTAAACCTATAACTCACCAACATTTTTGTTGACGTTTAAAGCATGTTTATTCTCAGGTGAATATTAAGAGCTTCCGTTGTTGCATACTAAAATAAGGACAAGATTTGGAGTCCATGTTTGTATGATATTGTGTAAAAACTGCATTCAAGAAACTGATTTCGATGTAACATATTTGTATTGTAAACCATTATGTAATGGTCGTGTGTAAACAGGATATTTTAGATTATCATTATTTGATAATCTACGTAAAGCTTTTTAAACCTTTATTTATGAAATAAAGGTTATGGTTTGTTTTAAAAATGAATGCAGTCTTTGAAAAATGTCTCATATAGAGGTCAAAACCTCGCAACGAAATCAATTAATATGGAACGTTTTTAATCAATAAGAATAGGACATTTCAGTACTGAGATACGTATACACTGGGTCGTGGATTGATTCAAGATAATATTTATTGATTTATTTCTGTACATCTAACTGTGGACAACTAGTTGTAGATTACTAACGAGGACAGCTGACTTAATAAACTTAAAACATCAAAATATATTAAAAGTATTGTAAATATATTTTGAACATACTTTAATATATATGTATATATTGTTATAGGTTCGTGAATCAACAGTGGCCAAGTCTTACTTCTCGACGAAGTAAAAATCTGTGAAAGTGAGTTATAGTCCCACTTTTAAAATCTAATATTTTTGGGATGAGAATACATGCACGTTTTATAAATGATTTACAAAATAGACACAAGTACGTGAAACTACATTCTATGGTTGAATTATCGAAATCGAATATGACCCTTTTTATTAAGTCTGGTAATCTAAGAATTAGGGAACAGACACCCTAATTGACGCGAATCCTAAAGATAGATCTATTGGGCCTAACAAACCCCATCCAAAGTACCGGATGCTTTAGTACTTCGAAATTTATATCATATCCGAAGGGTGTCCCGGAATGATGGGGATATTCTTATATATGCATCTTGTTAATGTCGGTTACCAGGTGTTCACCATATGAATGATTTTTATCTCTATGTATGGGATGTGTATTGAAATATGAAATCTTGTGGTCTATTGTTACGATTTGATATATATAGGTTAAACCTATAACTCACCAACATTTTTGTTGACGTTTAAAGCATGTTTATTCTCAGGTGAATATTAAGAGCTTCCGCTGTTGCATACTAAAATAAGGACAAGATTTGGAGTCCATGTTTGTATGATATTGTGTAAAAACTGCATTCAAGAAACTGATTTCGATGTAACATATTTGTATTGTAAACCATTATGTAATGGTCGTGTGTAAACAGGATATTTTAGATTATCATTATTTGATAATCTACGTAAAGCTTTTTAAACCTTCATTTATAAAATAAAGGTTATGGTTTGTTTTAAAAATGAATGCAGTCTTTGAAAAACGTCTCATATAGAGGTCAAAACCTCCCAACAAAATCAATTAATATGGAACGTTTTTTAATCAATAAGAACGGGACATCTCAGTTGGTATCAGAGCGTTGGTCTTAGAGAACCAGAATTTTTCATTAGTGTGTCTTATCGAGTTTGTTAGGATGCATTAGTGAGTCTGGACTTCGACCGTGTTTACTTGAAAAATGATTCCTTAACAAATTTTGTTGGAAACTATATATTTTTAACATGTGAATATTATGTGATATATTAATTTCTTAACGCGTTTGATATTATGTGATAGATGTCTACCTCTAGAACAAGTCCCATTGACTCACCTAATAATAATGAAGAGTCAAATGTAAATTGGAATGATTCGTGGACTGATTCACAAGTTCCCGAAGAGGAACCGGAAGAAGAGTCGGAACCAGAAGAAGAATCGGAACCGGAAGAAGAATCGGAACCGGATGAAGAAATAGAACCGGTGGGGGAAATAATAAAACGGTTAAGTAAAAGAAAATCCTCAACCAACCGACCAAGGTTAATTATGGTCAATGGTGTTTCCGCCAAGGAAGCAAAATATTGGGAGGATTACCAATTCTCCGATGAATCGGATTCCGACGAGAATTCCGATGATGTTATAGAAATTACCCCAACTGAATTTAAAAAGGCAAAAGAAAATAATAAGGGAAAGGGCATAAAAATAGAGAAATCTAATTCCAACCCCGATGAACTTTATATGTATCGTCAACCCCCGAAGTCCTTAAGTTGTAACAATGACCCGAGAACCTCTAAACCACCAGGTTTTTCTAAACTAATGTGGAAAACGACGGCTCGTATTAGGGGAACATCATATATCCCTAGAAACTTGGCAAAACGAACCAAAACCGAAGAAGAAGAAACAAGCGAGTCGGAATAAGATAGTTATATTCGTGTGGTGTAATGTATGTAATATAGTGTGCTTATGCTTTATGATATATGTAAAAATTGCTTGTATTAATAAGTATTTTTTTTTTATGAATCTAACTCTTGTCTATTTTACAGTATAAAAACACAAAATGGATAGACAACCCAATATTTTAAGAGACCTACCCGGAGACATGATTGATGAAATCTTGTCTAGAGTCGGTCAGAATTCTTCGGCATAACTATTTAAGGCGAGATCAGTTTGTAAGACATTCGAAGAACGTTCCAAGAATGCCTTGGTTTATAAAAGGCTTTCGTTCGAAAGATGGGGGATATCACATTGGGAAATCCATAAGTTACGATGTGTTTACTTTGACGCATATATTACGGGGAACCCAAATGCTATTTTATGCAATGGGTTAAGAAATTATTTTGACTCAATATATCCGAATATTGGACTTCGTGATTTAGAAAAAGCGGCTAACATGCAACATAAAGAAGCATGTTATGCTTACAGATTAGTAATGTTCGCTTCTCACCAAAGTGAGAACAAGAACATCGGGCTACAACTATTAAACAAAACGTTCCCACAAGTGACGGAGTCGGTAATTGGGGTAAGAAATGTGGTTTTTAGATTGTTACGGGACTGTTCGACATTACGTAACCCTCGTCCCTTTGACGACGTTACAACACGATGTCTTATCAACGGCCATAACGGTTATGTTCCACAAGACCAAGGATGGGAAGTAGTCCTAGTAAAACCAGAATGCATGACTTGTTTCTGGACGTATGAATTACGTGTCTTTATTGCCTTTGCTGAACGACTTGTGTACTAGCTAGAATTATCTTCACAACTATATTGTATCAAAGTTATTGTGTGCTATATTTCATGCTTTATGTAAAATAAGCGGTATTGTAAGTTTGTAAAATATTGTATAAAAGTTTGAACGCGAAATATTATTATAATCAGTTTTTCATATAGAATTGTAGTAGTTGAATTGTATATTAGCTACTAAGTATGAACTTAACGGGTAGGTACTACCCGAATTTAAACTTATAAAACGCTAATATGAAGAAAAAGCTTTTATAAATGAGTTCATATTATGCTACGAAATACTATTAACTACTCTTAATATTCTGTATGATTAACTTGTTCCATTTGACTATTTTGAAGAAAATGGCACCGACTACTCGACACACCGTGAATATGAATGAAGAGGAATTCCGTACTTTTCTAGGTTCAAACATAGCCGCAGTACAGGCTGCGCTACATACCAACAATAACCTTGGATCTAGCAGTACAGGAAATCGTGTAGGATGCACCTACAAAGAATTTACTGCCTGCAAATCTTTGGAATTTGATGGAACCGAAGGACCGATCGGATTGAAACGGTGGACCGAGAAGGTCGAATCGGTGTTTGCCATAAGTAAGTGTACTGAAGAGGACAAAGTGAAGTACGCTACGCATACCTTCACAGGTTCTGCGTTAACATGGTGGAATACCTATCTAGAGCAAGTGGGACAAGACGATGCGTACGCACTACCGTGGTCAGCATTTAAGCACTTGATGAACGAGAAATACCGTCCCAGAACCGAGGTCAATAAGCTCAAGACAGAACTTAGAGGGTTACGAACCCAAGGATTTTATATTACCACGTACGAAAGACGATTCACAGAATTGTGCCTATTGTGTCCGGGAGCATTCGAAGATGAGGAAGAGAAGATCGACGCGTTTGTGAAAGGATTACCGGAAAGAATCCAAGAAGATATAAGTTCACACGAGCCCGCCTCCATACAACAGGCATGTAGAATGGCTCATAAACTAGTGACCCAGATTGAAGAAAGAATTAAAGAACAGACTGCTGAAGAGGCCAATGTGAAGCAAGTCAAAAGAAAGTGGGAGGAAAACGGTGATAAGAATCACCAATACAACAACAACAGCAATTACAACAATAATCGCAACAATTATCCCAAAAATCGCAACATCAATCGCAACTACAACAAACGGCCCAACAACAACAACAACAACAACAGCAACTACAACAATCATCCCAACAACAATAATAACCGCAATAACAACAACAATCAGAAGCAGCTATGACAAAGGTGTGAAAAGTATCACTCGGGGTTCCGCACCAAATTTTGCAACAAGTGTAAAAGAAACGGTCATAGAGCGGCGAAGTGTGAGGTCTACGGACTAGGGGTTAATAGAACGAAAGGAATAAATGGTGTCTGAATGAGTAATGGCGGAGCAAGTAGTGTCGGAGCAAGTTATGCCAATGTAGTTTGTTATAAATGTGGAAAACCGGGCCACATTATTATAAATTACCCGAACCAGGAGAACACGAATGGACAAGGCCGCGGAAGAGTTTTCAATATTAATGCAGTAGAGGCACAGGAAGACCCGGAGCTTGTTACGGGTACGTTTCTTATTGACAATAAATCTGCTTACGTTTTATTTGATTCGGGTGCGGATAGAAGCTATATGAGTAGAGATTTTTGTGCTAAATTAAGTTGTCCATTGACGCCTTTGGATAGTAAATTTTTACTCGAATTAGCAAATGGTAAATTAATTTCAGCAGATAATATATGTCGGAATCGAGAAATTAAACTGGTTAGCGAAACATTTAAGATTGACTTGATACCAGTAGAGTTAGGGAGTTTTTGAAATGTCCCGTTCTTATTGATTAAAAACGTTCCATATTAATTGATTTCGTTGCGAGGTTTTGACCTCTATATGAGACGTTTTTCAAAGACTGCATTCATTTTTAAAACAAACCATAACCTTTATTTCATAAATAAAGGTTTAAAAAGCTTTACGTAGATTATCAAATAATGATAATCTAAAATATCCTGTTTACACACGACCATTACATAATGGTTTACAATACAAATATGTTACATCGAAATCAGTTTCTTGAATGCAGTTTTTACACAATATCATACAAATATGGACTCCAAATCTTGTCCTTATTTTAGTATGCAACAGCGGAAGCTCTTAATATTCACCTGAGAATAAACATGCTTTAAACGTCAACAAAAATGTTGGTGAGTTATAGGTTTAACCTATATATATCAAATCGTAACAATAGACCACAAGATTTCATATTTCAATACACATCCCATACATAGAGATAAAAATCATTCATATGGTGAACACCTGGTAACCGACATTAACAAGATGCATATATAAGAATATCCCCATCATTCCGGGACACCCTTCGGATATGATATAAATTTCGAAGTACTAAAGCATCCGGTACTTTGGATGGGGTTTGTTAGGCCCAATAGATCTATCTTTAGGATTCGCGTCAATTAGGGTGTCTGTTCCCTAATTCTTAGATTACCAGACTTAATAAAAAGGGGCATATTCGATTTCGATAATTCAACCATAGAATGTAGTTTCACGTACTTGTGTCTATTTTGTAAATCATTTATAAAACCTGCATGTATTCTCATCCCAAAAATATTAGATTTTAAAAGTGGGACTATAACTCACTTTCACAGATTTTTACTTCGTCGGGAAGTAAAACTTGGCCACTGGTTGATTCACGAACCTATAACAATATATACATATATATCAAAGTATGTTCAAAATATATTTACAACACTTTTAATATATTTTGATGTTTTAAGTTTATTAAGTCAGCTGTCCTCGTTAGTAACCTACAACTAGTTGTCCACAGTTAGATGTACAGAAATAAATCGATAAATATTATCTTGAATCAATTCACGACCCAGTGTATACGTATCTCAGTATTGATCACAACTCAAACTATATATATTTTGGAATCAACCTCAACCCTGTATAGCTAACTCCAACATTCACATATAGAGTGTCTATGGTTGTTCCGAAATATATATAGATGTGTCGACATGATAGGTCGAAACATTGTATACGTGTCTATGGTATCTCAAGATTACATAATATATAATACAAGTTGATTAAGTTATGGTTGGAATAGATTTGTTACCAATTTTCACGTAGCTAAAATGAGAAAAATTATCCAATCTTGTTTTACCCATAACTTCTTCATTTTAAATCCGTTTTGAGTGAATCAAATTGCTATGGTTTCATATTGAACTCTATTTTATGAATCTAAACAGAAAAGTATAGGTTTATAGTTGGAAAAATAAGTTACAAGTCGTTTTTATAAAGGTAGTCATTTCAGTCGAAAGAACGACGTCTAGATGACCATTTTAGAAAACATACTTTCACTTTGAGTTTAATCATAATTTTTGGATATAGTTTCATGTTCATAATAAAAATCATTTTCTCAGAATAACAACTTTTAAATCAAAGTTCATCATAGTTTTTAATTAACTAACCCAAAACAGCCCGTGGTGTTACTACGACGGCGTAAATCCGGTTTTACGGTGTTTTTCGTGTTTCCAGGTTTTAAATCATTAAGTTAGCATATCATATAGATATAGAACATGTGTTTAGTTGATTTTAAAAGTCAAGTTAGAAGGATTAACTTTTATTTGCGAACAAGTTTAGAATTAACTAAACTATGTTCTAGTGATTACAAGTTTAAACCTTCGAATAAGATAGCTTTATATGTATGAATCGAATGATGTTATGAACATCATTACTACCTTAATTTCCTTGGATAAACCTACTGGAAAAGAGAAAAATGGATCTAGCTTCAATGGATCCTTGGATGGCTCGAAGTTCTTGAAGCAGAATCATGACACGAAAACAAGTTCAAGTAAGATCATCACTTGAAATAAGATTGTTATAGTTATAGAAATTGAACCAAAGTTTGAATATGATTATTACCTTGTATTAGAATGATAACCTACTGTAAGAAACAAATATTTCTTGAGGTTAGATGATCACCTTACAAGATTGGAAGTGAGCTAGCAAACTTGAAAGTATTCTTGATTTTATGAAACTAGAACTTTTGGAATTTATGAAGAACACTTAGAACTTGAAGATAGAACTTGAGAGAGATCAATTAGATGAAGAAAATTGAAGAATTAAAGTGTTTGTAGGTGTTTTTGGTCGTTGGTGTATGGATTAGATATAAAGGATATGTAATTTTGTTTTCATGTAAATAAGTCATGAATGATTACTCATATTTTTGTAATTTTATGAGATATTTCATGCTAGTTGCCAAATGATGGTTCCCACATGTGTTAGGTGACTCACATGGGCTGCTAAGAGCTGATCATTGGAGTGTATATACCAATAGTACATACATCTAAAAGCTGTGTATTGTACGAGTACGAATACGGGTGCATACGAGTAGAATTGTTGATGAAACTGAACGAGGATGTAATTGTAAGCATTTTTGTTAAGTAGAAGTATTTTGATAAGTGTATTGAAGTCTTTCAAAAGTGTATAAATACATATTAAAACACTACATGTATATACATTTTAACTGAGTCGTTAAGTCATCGTTAGTCGTTACATGTAAGTGTTGTTTTGAAACCTTTAGGTTAACGATCTTGTTAAATGTTGTTAACCCAATGTTTATAATATCAAATGAGATTTTAAATTATTATATTATCATGATATTATCATGTATGAATATCTCTTAATATGATATATATACATTAAATGTCTTTACAACGATAATCGTTACATATATGTCTCGTTTAAAAATCATTAAGTTAGTAGTCTTGTTTTTACATATGTAGTTCATTGTTAATATACTTTATGATATGTTTTCTTATCATAGTATCATGTTAACTATATATATATATCCATATATATGTCATCATATAGTTTTTACAAGTTTTAACGTTCGTGAATCACCGATCAACTTGGGTGGTCAATTGTCTATATGAAACATATTTCAATTAATCAAGTCTTAACAAGTTTGATTGCTTAACATGTTGGAAACATTTAATCATGTAAATATCAATCTCAATTAATATATATAAACATGGAAAAGTTCGGGTCACTACAGTACCTACCCGTTAAATAAATTTCGTCCCGAAATTTTAAGCTGTTGAAGGTGTTGACGAATCTTCTGGAAATAGATGCGGGTATTTCTTCTTCATCTGATCTTCATGCTCCCAGGTGAACTCGGGTCCTCTACGAGCATTCCATCAAACCTTAACAATTGGTATCTTGTTTTGCTTAAGTCTTTTAACCTCACGATCCATTATTTCGACGGGTTCTTCGATGAATTGAAGTTTTTCGTTGATTTGGATTTCATCTAACGGAATAGTGAGATCTTCTTTAGCAAAACATTTCTTTAAATTCGAGACGTGGAAAGTGTTATGTACAGCCGCGAGTTGTTGAGGTAACTCTAGTCGGTAAGCTACTGGTCCGACACGATCAATAATCTTGAATGGTCCAATATATCTTGGATTTAATTTCCCTCGTTTACCAAATCGAACAACGCCTTTCCAAGGTGCAACTTTAAGCATGACCATCTCTCCAATTTCAAATTCTATATCTTTTCTTTTAATGTCAGCGTAGCTCTTTTGTCGACTTTGGGCGGTTTTCAACCGTTGTTGAATTTGGATGATCTTCTCGGTAGTTTCTTGTATAATCTCCGGACCCGTAATCTGTCTATCCCCCACTTCACTCCAACAAATCGGAGACCTGCACTTTCTACCATAAAGTGCTTCAAACGGCGCCATCTCAATGCTTGAATGGTAGCTGTTGTTGTAGGAAAATTCTGCTAACGGTAGATGTCGATCCCAACTGTTTCCGAAATCAATAACACATGCTCGTAGCATGTCTTCAAGCGTTTGTATCGTCCTTTCGCTCTGCCCATCAGTTTGTGGATGATAGGCAGTACTCATGTCTAGACGAGTTCCTAATGCTTGCTGTAATGTCTGCCAGAATCTTGAAATAAATCTGCCATCCCTATCAGAGATAATAGAGATTGGTATTCCATGTCTGGAGATGACTTCCTTCAAATACAGTCGTGCTAACTTCTCCATCTTGTCATCTTCTCTTATTGGCAAGAAGTGTGCTGATTTGGTGAGACGGTCAACTATTACCCAAATAGTATCAAAACCACTTGCAGTCCTTGGCAATTTAGTGATGAAATCCATGGTAATGTTTTCCCATTTCCATTCCGGGATTTCGGGTTGTTGAAGTAGACCTGATGGTTTCTGATGCTCAGCTTTGACCTTAGAACACGTCAAACATTCTCCTACGTATTTAGCAACATCGGCTTTCATACCCGGCCACCAAAAATGTTTCTTGAGATCCTTGTACATCTTCCCCGTTCCAGGATGTATTGAGTATCTGGTTTTATGAGCTTCTCTAAGTACCATTTCTCTCATATCTCCAAATTTTGGTACCCAAATCCTTTCAGCCCTATACCGGGTTCCGTCTTCCCGAATATTAAGATGCTTCTCTGATCCTTTGGGTATTTCATCCTTTAAATTTCCCTCTTTTAATACTCCTTGTTGCGCCTCCTTTATTTGAGTAGTAATGTTATTATGAATCATTATATTCATAGATTTTACTCGAATGGGTTCTCTGTCCTTCCTGCTCAAGGCATCGGCTACCACATTTGCCTTCCCCGGGTGGTAACGAATCTCAAAGTCGTAATCATTCAATAATTCAATCCACCTACGCTGCCTCATATTCAGTTGTTTCTGATTAAATATGTGTTGAAGACTTTTGTGGTCGGTATATATAATACTTTTGACCCCATATAAGTAGTGCCTCCAAGTCTTTAATGCAAAAACAACCGCGCCTAATTCCAAATCATGCGTCGTATAATTTTGTTCATGAATCTTCAATTGTCTAGACGCATAAGCAATCACCTTCGTTCGTTGCATTAATACACAACCGAGACCTTGCTTTGATGCATCACAATAAATCACAAAATCATCATTCCCTTCAGGCAATGACAATATAGGTGCCGTAGTTAGCTTTTTCTTCAATAACTGAAACGCTTTCTCTTGTTCATCATTCCATTCAAATTTCTTCCCTTTATGCGTTAATGCAGTCAAGGGTTTTGCTATTCTGGAAAAGTCTTGGATGAACCTTCTGTAGTAACCAGCTAGTCCTAAAAACTGGCGTATGTGTTTCGGAGTTTTTGGGGTTTCCCACTTTTCAACAGTTTCTATCTTTGCCGGATCCACCTTAATACCTTCTTTGTTCACTATGTGACCGAGGAATTGAACTTCTTCCAACCAAAATGCACACTTTGAAAACTTAGCGTACAATTCTTCCTTCCTCAATACTTCTAACACCTTTCTCAAATGTTCACCGTGTTCTTGGTCATTCTTTGAGTAAATAAGTATGTCATCAATGAAAACAATGACAAACTTGTCAAGGTATGGTCCACACACTCTGTTCATAAGGTCCATGAACACAGCTGGTGCATTAGTTAAACCAAACGGCATGACCATAAACTCGTAATGACCGTAACGTGTTCTGAAAGCAGTCTTTGGAATATCATCTTCTTTCACCCGCATTTGATGATACCCGGAACGTAAGTCAATCTTTGAATAAACAGACGAGCCTTGTAGTTGATCAAATAAGTCATCGATTCTCGGTAGTGGGTAGCGGTTCTTGATGGTAAGTTTGTTCAACTCTCGGTAGTCGATACACAACCTGAATGTACCATCTTTCTTCTTGACAAACAAAACAGGAGCTCCCCACGGTGATGTGCTTGGTCGAATGAAACCACGCTCTAAAAGTTCTTGTAATTGGCTTTGCAGTTCTTTCATCTCGCTGGGTGCGAGTCTGTAAGGAGCACGAGCTATTGGTGCAGCTCCTGGTACAAGATCTATTTGAAATTCAACGGATCGATGTGGGGGTAATCCCGGTAATTCTTTCGGAAATACATCGGGAAATTCTTTTGCAATGGGAACATCATTGATGCTCTTTTCTTCAGTTTGTACTTTCTCGACGTGTGCTAGAATAGCATAGCAACCTTTTCTTATTAGTTTTTGTGCCTTCAAATTACTAATAAGATGTAGCTTCGTGTTGCCCTTTTCTCCGTACACCATTAATGGTTTTCCTTTTTCTCGTATAATGCGAATTGCATTTTTGTAACAAACGATCTCCGCTTTCACTTCTTTCAACCAGTCCATACCGATTATCACATCAAAACTCCCTAACTCTACTGGTATCAAATCAATCTTAAATGTTTCGCTAACCAGTTTAATTTCTCGATTCCGACATATATTATCTGCTGAAATTAATTTACCATTTGCTAATTCGAGTAAAAATTTACTATCCAAAGGCGTCAATGGACAACTTAATTTAGCACAAAAATCTCTACTCATATAGCTTCTATCCGCACCCGAATCAAATAAAACGTAAGCAGATTTATTGTCAATAAGAAACGTACCCGTAACAAGCTCCGGGTCTTCCTGTGCCTCTGCCGCATTAATATTGAAAACTCTTCCACGGCCTTGTCCATTTGTGTTCTCCTGGTTCGGGCAATTTCTAATAATGTGGCCTGGTTTTCCACATTTATAACAAACTACATTGGCATAACTTGCTCCGACACTACTTGCTCCGCCATTACTCGTTCCGACACCATTTGTTCCTTTCGTTCTATTAACCCCTGGTCCATAGACCTCACACTTCGCCGCGCTATGACCATTTCTTTTACACTTGTTGCAAAATTTGGTGCAGAACCCCGAGTGATTCTTTTCACACCTTTGGCATAGCTGCTTCTGATTGTTGTTGTTGTTGCGGTTATTATTGTTGTTGGGATGATTGTTGTAGTTGCTGTTGTTGTTGTTGTTGTTGTTGTTGTTGGGCCGTTTGTTGTAGTTGCGGTTGATGTTGCGATTGTTGGGATAATTGTTGCGATTATTGTTGTAATTGTTGTTGTTGTTGTATTGGTGATTCTTATCACCATTTTCCTCCCACTTTCTTTTGACTTGCTTCACATTGGCCTCTTCAGCAGTCTGTTCTTTAATTCTTTCTTCAATCTGGTTCACTAGTTTGTGAGCCATTCTACATGCCTGTTGTATGGAGGCGGGCTCGTGTGAACTTATATCTTCTTGGATTCTTTCCGGTAATCCTTTCACAAACGCGTCGATCTTCTCTTCCTCATCTTCGAATGCTCCCGGACACAATAGGCACAATTCTGTGAATCATCTTTCATACGTGGTAATATCAAATCCTTGGGTTCGTAACCCTCTAAGTTCTGTCTTGAGCTTATTGACCTCGGTTCTGGGACGGTACTTCTCGTTCATCAAATGCTTGAATGCTGACCACGGTAGTGCGTACGCATCATCTTGTCCCACTTGCTCTAGATAGGTATTCCACCATGTTAACGCAGAACCTGTGAAGGTATGCGTAGCGTACTTCACTTTGTCCTCTTCAGTACACTTACTTATGGCAAACACCGATTCAACCTTCTCGGTCCACCGTTTCAATCCAATCGGTCCTTCGGTTCCATCAAATTCCAAAGGTTTGCAGGCAGTGAATTCTTTGTAGGTGCATCCTACACGATTTCCTGTACTACTAGATCCAAGGTTATTGTTGGTATGTAGCGCAGCCTGTACTGCGGCTATGTTTGAAGCTAGAAAAGTACGGAATTCCTCTTCATTCATATTCACGGTGTGTCGAGTAGTCGGTGCCATTTCCTTCAAAATAGTTAAATGGAACAAGTTAATCATACAGAATATTAAGAGTAGTTAATAGTATTTCGTAGCATAATATGATCTCATTTATAAAAGCTTTTTCTTCATATTAGCGTTTTATAAGTTTAAATTCGGGTAGTACCTACCCGTTAAGTTCATACTTAGTAGCTAATATACAATTCAACTACTACAATTCTATATGAAAAACTGATTATAATAATATTTCGCGTTCAAACTTTTATACAATATTTTACAAACTTACAATACCGCTTATTTTACATAAAGCATGAAATATAGCACACAATAACTTTGATACAAGATAGTTGTGAAGACAATTCTAGCTAGTACACAAGTCGTTCAGCAAAGGCAATAAAGACACGTAATTCATACGTCCAGAAACAAGTCATGCATTCTGGTTTTACTAGGACTACTTCCCATCCTTGGTCTTGTGCAACATAACCGTTATGGCCGTTGATAAGACAGCGTGTTGTAACGTCATCAAAGGGACGAGGGTTACGTAATGTCCAACAGTCCCGTAATAATCTAAAAACCTCATTTCTTACCCCAATTACCGACTCCGTCACTTGTGGAAACGTTTTGTTTAATAGTTGTAGCCCGATGTTCTTGTTCTCACTTTGGTGAGAAGCGAACATTACTAATCCGTAAGCATAACATGCTTCTTTATGTTGCATGTTAGCCGCTTTTTCTAAATCACGAAGTCCAATATTCGGATATATTGAGTCAAAATAATTTCTTAACCCGTTGCGTAAAATAGCATTTGGGTTCCCCGCAATATATGCGTCAAAGTAAACACATCGTAACTTATGGGTTTCCCAATGTGATATCCCCCATCTTTCAAACGAAAGTCTCTTATAAACCAAGACATTCTTGGAACGTTCTTCGAATGTCTTACAAACTGATCTCGCCTTAAATAGTTGTGCCGAAGAATTCTGGCCGACTCTAGACAAGATTTCATCAATCATGTCTCCGGGTAGGTCTCTTAAAATATTGGGTTGTCTATCCATTTTGTGTTTTTAAACTGTAAAATAGACAAGAGTTAGTTTCATAAAAAAATACTTATTAATACAAGCAATTTTTACATATATCATAAAGCATAAGAACACTATATTACATATATTACACCACACGAATACAACTATCTTATTCCGACTCGTTCGTTTCTTCTTCTTCGGTTTTGGTTCGTTTTGCCAAGTTTCTAGGGATATATGATGTTCCCCTAATACGAGCCGTCGTTGTCCACATTGGTTTAGAAAAACCTGGTGGTTTAGAGGTTCCCGGGTCATTGTTACAACTTAAGGACTTCGGGGGTTGACGATACATATAAAGTTCATCGGGGTTGGAATTAGATTTCTCTATTTTTATGCCCTTTCTCTTATTATTTTCTTTTGCCTTTTTAAATTCAGTTGGGGTAATTTCTATAACATCATCGGAATTCTCGTCGGAATCCGATTCATCGGAGAATTGGTAATCCTCCCAATATTTTGCTTCCTTGGCGGAAACACCATTGACCATAATTAACTTTGGTCGGTTGGTTGAGGATTTTCTTTTACTTAACCGTTTTATTATTTCCCCCACCGGTTCTATTTCTTCATCCGGTTCCGATTCTTCTTCCGGTTCCGATTCTTCTTCCGGTTCCGACTCTTCTTCCGGTTCCTCTTCGAGAACTTGTGAATCAGTCCACAAATCATTCCAATTTACATTTGACTCTTCATTATTATTAGGTGAGTCAATGGGACTTGTTCTAGAGGTAGACATCTATCACATAATATCAAACACGTTAAGAGATTAATATATCACATAATATTCATATGTTAAAAATATATAGTTTCCAACAAAAATGTTAAGCAATCATTTTTAAAGAAAACACGGTCGAAGTCCAGACTCACTAATGCATCCTAACAAACTCAATAAGACACACTAATGCAAATTTTCTGGTTCTCTAAGACCAACGCTCGGATACCAACTGAAATGTCCCGTTCTTATTGATTAAAAACGTTCCATATTAATTGATTTCGTTGCGAGGTTTTGACCTCTATATGAGACGTTTTTCAAAGACTGCATTCATTTTTAAAACAAACCATAACCTTTATTTCATAAATAAAGGTTTAAAAAGCTTTACGTAGATTATCAAATAATGATAATCTAAAATATCCTGTTTACACACGACCATTACATAATGGTTTACAATACAAATATGTTACATCGAAATCAGTTTCTTGAATGCAGTTTTTACACAATATCATACAAATATGGACTCCAAATCTTGTCCTTATTTTAGTATGCAACAGCGGAAGCTCTTAATATTCACCTAAGAATAAACATGCTTTAAACGTCAACAAAAATGTTGGTGAGTTATAGGTTTAACCTATATATATCAAATCGTAACAATAGACCACAAGATTTCATATTTCAATACACATCCCATACATAGAGATAAAAATCATTCATATGGTGAACACCTGGTAACCGACATTAACAAGATGCATATATAAGAATATCCCCATCATTCCGGGACACCCTTCGGATATGATATAAATTTCGAAGTACTAAAGCATCCGGTACTTTGGATGGGGTTTGTTAGGCCCAATAGATCTATCTTTAGGATTCGCGTCAATTAGGGTGTCTGTTCCCTAATTCTTAGATTACCAGACTTAATAAAAAGGGGCATATTCGATTTCGATAATTCAACCATAGAATGTAGTTTCACGTACTTGTGTCTATTTTGTAAATCATTTATAAAACCTGCATGTATTCTCATCCCAAAAATATTAGATTTTAAAAGTGGGACTATAACTCACTTTCACAGATTTTTACTTCGTCGGGAAGTAAGACTTGGCCACTGGTTGATTCACGAACCTATAACAATATATACATATATATCAAAGTATGTTCAAAATATATTTACAACACTTTTAATATATTTTGATGTTTTAAGTTTATTAAGTCAGCTGTCCTCGTTAGTAACCTACAACTAGTTGTCCACAGTTAGATGTACAGAAATAAATCGATAAATATTATCTTGAATCAATCCACGACCCAGTGTATACGTATCTCAGTATTGATCACAACTCAAACTATATATATTTTGGAATCAACCTCAACCCTGTATAGCTAACTCCAACATTCACATATAGAGTGTCTATGGTTGTTCCGAAATATATATAGATGTGTCGACATGATAGGTCGAAACATTGTATACGTGTCTATGGTATCTCAAGATTACATAATATATAATACAAGTTGATTAAGTTATGGTTGGAATAGATTTGTTACCAATTTTCACGTAGCTAAAATGAGAAAAATTATCCAATCTTGTTTTACCCATAACTTCTTCATTTTAAATCCGTTTTGAGTGAATCAAATTGCTATGGTTTCATATTGAACTCTATTTTATGAATCTAAACAGAAAAGTATAGGTTTATAGTCGGAAAAATAAGTTACAAGTCGTTTTTATAAAGGTAGTCATTTCAGTCGAAAGAACGACGTCTAGATGACCATTTTAGAAAACATACTTTCACTTTGAGTTTAATCATAATTTTTGGATATAGTTTCATGTTCATAATAAAAATCATTTTCTCAGAATAACAACTTTTAAATCAAAGTTTATCATAGTTTTTAATTAACTAACCCAAAACAGCCCGTGGTGTTACTACGACGGCGTAAATCCGGTTTTACGGTGTTTTTCGTGTTTCCAGGTTTTAAATCATTAAGTTAGCATATCATATAGATATAGAACATGTGTTTAGTTGATTTTAAAAGTCAAGTTAGAAGGATTAACTTTTATTTGCGAACAAGTTTAGAATTAACTAAACTATGTTCTAGTGATTACAAGTTTAAACCTTCGAATAAGATAGCTTTATATGTATGAATCGAATGATGTTATGAACATCATTACTACCTTAATTTCCTTGGATAAACCTACTGGAAAAGAGAAAAATGGATCTAGCTTCAATGGATCCTTGGATGGCTCGAAGTTCTTGAAGCAGAATCATGACACGAAAACAAGTTCAAGTAAGATCATCACTTGAAATAAGATTGTTATAGTTATAGAAATTGAACCAAAGTTTGAATATGATTATTACCTTGTATTAGAATGATAACCTACTGTAAGAAACAAATATTTCTTGAGGTTAGATGATCACCTTACAAGATTGGAAGTGAGCTAGCAAACTTGAAAGTATTCTTGATTTTATGAAACTAGAACTTTTGGAATTTATGAAGAACACTTAGAACTTGAAGATAGAACTTGAGAGAGATCAATTAGATGAAGAAAATTGAAGAATTAAAGTGTTTGTAGGTGTTTTTGGTCGTTGGTGTATGGATTAGATATAAAGGATATGTAATTTTGTTTTCATGTAAATAAGTCATGAATGATTACTCATATTTTTGTAATTTTATGAGATATTTCATGCTAGTTGCCAAATGATGGTTCCCACATGTGTTAGGTGACTCACATGGGCTGCTAAGAGCTGATCATTGGAGTGTATATACCAATAGTACATACATCTAAAAGCTGTGTATTGTACGAGTACGAATACGGGTGCATACGAGTAGAATTGTTGATAAAACTGAACGAGGATGTAATTGTAAGCATTTTTGTTAAGTAGAAGTATTTTGATAAGTGTATTGAAGTCTTTAAAAAGTGTATAAATACATATTAAAACACTACATGTATATACATTTTAACTGAGTCGTTAAGTCATCGTTAGTCGTTACATGTAAGTGTTGTTTTGAAACCTTTAGGTTAACGATCTTGTTAAATGTTGTTAACCCAATGTTTATAATATCAAATGAGATTTTAAATTATTATATTATCATGATATTATCATGTATGAATATCTCTTAATATGATATATATACATTAAATGTCTTTACAACGATAATCGTTACATATATGTCTCGTTTAAAAATCATTAAGTTAGTAGTCTTGTTTTTACATATGTAGTTCATTGTTAATATACTTTATGATATGTTTTCTTATCATAGTATCATGTTAACTATATATATATATCCATATATATGTCATCATATAGTTTTTACAAGTTTTAACGTTCGTGAATCACCGATCAACTTGGGTGGTCAATTGTCTATATGAAACATATTTCAATTAATCAAGTCTTAACAAGTTTGATTGCTTAACATGTTGGAAACATTTAATCATGTAAATATCAATCTCAATTAATATATATAAACATGGAAAAGTTCGGGTCACTACAGTTTTGATGTGATAATCGGTATGGACTGGTTGAAAGAAGTGAAAGCAGAGATCGTTTGTTACAAAAATGCAATTCGCATTATACGAGAAAAAGGAAAACCCTTAATGGTGTACGGAGAAAAAGGCAACACGAAGCTACATCTTATTAGTAATTTGAAGGCACAAAAACTAATAAGAAAAGGTTACTATGTTGTTCTAGCACACGTCGAGAAAGTACAAACTGAAGAAAAGAGCATCAATGATGTTCCCGTCGCAAAAGAATTTCCCGATGTATTTCTGAAAGAATTACCGGGATTACCCCCACATCGATCCGTTGAATTTCAAATAGATCTTGTACCAGGAGCTGCACCAATAGCTCGTGCTCCTTACAGACTCGCACCCAGCGAGATGAAAGAACTGCAAAGCCAATTACAAGAACTTTTAGAGCATGGTTTCATTCGACCAAGCACATCACCGTGGGGAGCTCCTGTTTTGTTTGTCAAGAAGAAAGATGGTACATTCAGGTTGTGTATCGACTACCGAGAGTTGAACAAACTTACCATCAAGAACCGCTACCAACTACCGAGAATCGACGACTTATTTGATCAACTACAAGGCTCGTCTGTTTATTCAAAGATTGACTTACGTTCTGGGTATCATCAAATGCGGGTGAAAGAAGATGATATTCCAAAGACTGCTTTCAGAACACGTTACGGTCATTACGAGTTTATGGTCATGCCATTTAGTTTAACTAATGCACCAGCTGTGTTCATGGACCTTATGAACCGAGTGTGTGGACCATACCTTGACAAGTTTGTCATTGTTTTCATTGATGACATACTTATTTACTCAAAGAATGACCAAGAACACGGTGAACATTTGAGAAAGGTGTTAGAAGTATTGAGGAAGGAAGAATTGTACGCTAAGTTTTCAAAGTGTGCATTTTGGTTGGAAGAAGTTCAATTCCTCGGTCACATAGTGAACAAAGAAGGTATTAAGGTGGATCCGGCAAAGATAGAAACTGTTGAAAAGGGGGAAACCCCGAAAACTCCGAAACACATACGCCAGTTTTTAGGACTAGCTGGTTACTACAGAAGGTTCATCCAAGACTTTTCCAGAATAGCAAAACCCTTGACTGCATTAACGCATAAAGGGAAGAAATTTGAATGGAAGGATGAACAAGAGAAAGCGTTTCAGTTATTGAAGAAAAAGCTAACTACGGCACCTATATTGTCATTGCCTGAAGGGAATGATGATTTTGTGATTTATTGTGACGCATCAAAGCAAGGTCTCGGTTGTGTATTAATGCAACGAACGAAGGTGATTGCTTATGTGTCTAGACAATTGAAGATTCACGAGCAAAATTATACGACGCATGATTTGGAATTAGGCGCGGTTGTTTTTGCATTAAAGACTTGGAGGCACTACTTATATGGGGTCAAAAGTATTATATATACCGACCACAAAAGTCTTCAACACATATTTAATCAGAAACAACTGAATATGAGGCAGCGTAGGTGGATTGAATTGTTGAATGATTACGACTTTGAGATTCGTTACCACCCGGGGAAGGCAAATGTGGTAGCTGATGCCTTGAGCAGGAAGGACAGAGAACCCATTCGAGTAAAATCTATGAATATAATGATTCATAATAACCTTACTACTCAAATAAAGGAGGCGCAACAAGGAGTTTTAAAAGAAGGAAATTTAAAGGATGAAATACCCAAAGGATCGGAGCAGCATCTTAATATTCGGAAAGACGGAACCCAGTATAGGGCTGAAAGGATTTGGGTACCAAAATTTGGAGATATGAGAGAAATGGTACTTAGAGAAGCTCATAAAACCAGATACTCAATACATCCTGGAACGGGGAAGATGTACAAGGATCTCAAGAAACATTTTTGGTGGCCGGGTATGAAAGCCGATGTTGCTAAATACGTAGGAGAATGTTTGACGTGTTCTAAGGTCAAAGCTGAGCATCAGAAACCATCAGGTCTACTTCAACAACCCGAAATCCCAGAATGGAAATGGGAAAACATTACCATGGATTTCATCACTAAATTGCCAAGGACTGCAAGTGGTTTTGATACTATTTGGGTAATAGTTGATCGTCTCACCAAATCAGCACACTTCCTGCCAATAAGAGAAGATGACAAGATAGAGAAGTTAGCACGACTGTATTTGAAGGAAGTCGTCTCCAGACATGGAATACCAATCTCTATTATCTCTGATAGGGATGGCAGATTTATTTCAAGATTCTGACAGACATTACAGCAAGCATTAGGAACTCGTCTAGGCATGAGTACTGCCTATCATCCACAAACTGATGGGCAGATCGAAAGGACGATACAAACGCTTGAAGACATGCTACGAGCATGTGTTATTGATTTCGGAAACAGTTGGGATCGATATCTACCGTTAGCAGAATTTTCCTACAACAACAGCTACCATTCAAGCATTGAGATGGCGCCGTTTGAAGCACTTTATGGTATAATGTGTAGGTCTCCGATTTGTTGGAGTGAAGTGGGGGATAGACAGATTACGGGTCCGGAGATTATACAAGAAACTACCGAGAAGATCATCCAAATTCAACAACGGTTGAAAACCGCCCAAAGTCGACAAAAGAGCTACGCTGACATTAAAAGAAAAGATATAGAATTTGAAATTGGAGAGATGGTCATGCTTAAAGTTGCACCTTGGAAAGGCGTTGTTCGATTTGGTAAACGAGGGAAATTAAATCCAAGGTATATTGGACCATTCAAGATTATTGATCGTGTCGGACCAGTAGCTTACCGACTTGAGTTACCTCAACAACTCGCGGCTGTACATAACAATTTCCACGTCTCGAATTTGAAGAAATGTTTTGCTAAAAAAGATCTCACTATTCCGTTAGATGAAATCCAAATCAACGAAAAACTCCAATTCATCGAAGAACCCGTCGAAATAATGGATCGTGCGGTTAAAAGACTTAAGCAAAACAAGATACCAATTGTTAAGGTTCGATGGAATGCTCGTAGAGGACCCGAGTTCACCTGGGAGCATGAAGATCCGATGAAGAAGAAATACCCACATCTATTTCCAGAAGATTCGTCAACACCTTCAACAGCTTAAAATTTCGGGACGAAATTTATTTAACGGGTAGGTACTGTAGTGACCCGAACTTTTCCATGTTTATATATATTAATTGAGATTGATATTTACATGATTAAATGTTTCCAACATGTTAAGCAATCAAACTTGTTAAGACTTGATTAATTGAAATATGTTTCATATAGACAATTGACCACCAAGTTGACCGGCGATTCACGAACGTTAAAACTTGTAAAAACGACATGACGATATATATATGGATATACATATGGTTAACATGAGATTATGATAAGTAAGTATCTCCATAAGTATATTAACAATGAGTTATATACATATAAACAAGACTACTAACTTAAGGATTTCGAAACGAGACATATATGTAACGATTATCGTTGTAACGACATTTAAATGTATATATATCATATTAAGATATATTAATATATCATAATATCACGATAATATAATAATTTAACATCTCATTAGATATAATAAACAATGGGTTAACAACATTAATTGAGATCGTTAACTTAAAGGTTTCAAAACAACACTTACATGTAACGACTAACGATGACTTAACGACTCAGTTAAAATGTATATACATGTAGTGTATTTAGATGTATTAAAATACTTTTGGAAGACTTCAAGAAATATATCAAAACACTCATACTTAACGAAAATGGTTACAGTTACTTTCCCATTCTTTTCTTTCATCAAGAATTCTAGTCGTATTCTTACCCGTATTATACACAGCTTCAAAACGTACTTACTATGGGTATATACCAATAGGAACTAGTATGGGATTCCACTCTTGATTATGTCATGTATGACTAATCAATTTTAACTTCTACCATGAGCTAGTCAACTAACTAGAACTCCTTTTAACCCCACTCACCACTCACCAATTACCACTCATCATTCACTCCATTTCACTTCCAATTCTCTTTCTAATTCTCTCTCAACACACACACACTATTATGAACGTATTTTTCCAGTAGTTAATCATCATCTTCATCAAAAATCACTTCAAGAATCAAGCTATAATCATCATAGGAAGAACACTTCAAGAACACTTCAAAAATCCCTTCAAGTTTACTAATTTACTTCCAAGCTTTCTAATCCATTCCAAGTAATCATCTAAGATCAAGAAACCTTTGTTATATACAGTAGGTTATCTTTCTTATTCAAGGTAGTATTCATATTCAAACTTTGATTCAATTTCTATAACTATAAACTATCTTAATTCGAGTAAAAATCTTACTTGAACTTGTTTTTGTGTCATGATCCTACTTCAAGAACTTTCAAGCCATCCAAGATCCTTTGAAGCTAGATCATTTCTTGTCACTTCCAGTAGGTTTACCTACTAAACTTGAGGTAGTAATGATGTTCATAACATCATTCGATTCATATATATAAAACTATCTTATTCGAAGGTTTAAACTCGTAATCACTAGAACATTGTTTAGTTAATTCTAAACTTGTTCGCAAACAAAAGTTAATCCTTCTAACTTGACTTTTAAAATTAACTAAACACATGTTCTATATCTATATGATATGCTAACTTAATGATTTAAAACCTGGAAACACGAAAAACACCGTAAAACCGGATTTACGCCTTCGTAGTAACACCGCGGGCTGTTTTGGGTTAGTTAATTAAAAACTATGATAAACTTTGATTTAAAAGTTGTTATTCTGAGAAAATGATTTTTATTATGAACATGAAACTATATCCAAAAATTATGGTTAAACTCAAAGTGGAAGTATGTTTTCTAAAATGGTCATCTAGACGTCGTTCTTTCGACTGAAATGACTACCTTTACAAAAACGACTTGTAACTTGTTTTTCCGACTATAAACCTATACTTTTTCTGTTTAGATTCATAAAATAGAGTTCAATATGAAACCATAGCAATTTGATTCACTCAAAACGGATTTAAAATGAAGAAGTTATGGGTAAAACAAGATTGGATAATTTTTCTCATTTTAGCTACGTGAAAATTGGTAACAAATCTATTCCAACCATAACTTAATCAACTTGTATTGTATATTATGTAATCTTGAGATACCATAGACACGTATACAATGTTTCGACCTATCATGTCGACACATCTATATATATTTCGGAACAACCATAGACACTCTATATGTGAATGTTGGAGTTAGCTATACAGGGTTGAGGTTGATTCCAAAATATATATAGTTTGAGTTGTGATCAATACTGAGATACGTATACACTGGGTCGTGAATTGATTCAAGATAATATTTATCGATTTATTTCTGTACATCTAACTGTGGACAACTAGTTGTAGGTTACTAACGAGGACAGCTGACTTAATAAACTTAAAACATCAAAATATATTAAAAGTGTTGTAAATATATTTTGAACATACTTTAATATATATGTATATATTGTTATAGGTTCGTGAATCAACAGTGGCCAAGTCTTACTTCTCGACGAAGTAAAAATCTGTGAAAGTGAGTTATAGTCCCACTTTTAAAATCTAATATTTTTGGGATGAGAATACATGCAGGTTTTATAAATGATTTACAAAATAGACACAAGTACGTGAAACTACATTCTATGGTTGAATTATCGAAATCGAATATGCCCCTTTTTATTAAGTCTGGTAATCTAAGAATTAGGGAACAGACACCCTAATTGACGCGAATCCTAAAGATAGATCTATTGGGCCTAACAAACCCCATCCAAAGTACCGGATGCTTTAGTACTTCGAAATTTATATCATATCCGAAGGGTGTCCCGGAATGATGGGGATATTCTTATATATGCATCTTGTTAATGTCGGTTACCAGGTGTTCACCATATGAATGATTTTTATCTCTATGTATGGGATGTGTATTGAAATATGAAATCTTGTGGTCTATTGTTACGATTTGATATATATAGGTTAAACCTATAACTCACCAACATTTTTGTTGACGTTTAAAGCATGTTTATTCTGAGGTGAATATTAAGAGCTTCCGCTGTTGCATACTAAAATAAGGACAAGATTTGGAGTCCATGTTTGTATGATATTGTGTAAAAACTGCATTCAAGAAACTGATTTCGATGTAACATATTTGTATTGTAAACCATTATGTAATGGTCGTGTGTAAACAGGATATTTTAGATTATCATTATTTGATAATCTACGTAAAGCTTTTTAAACCTTCATTTATGAAATAAAGGTTATGGTTTGTTTTAAAAATGAATGCAGTCTTTGAAAAACGTCTCATATAGAGGTCAAAACCTCGCAACGAAATCAATTAATATGGAACGTTTTTTAATCAATAAGAACGGGACATTTCACTGGATCCCTTCGGACCTGGAGAACGTGTGAGGCTGAGTCGGGGTTTGGTGAACCAACAGGTAGCTCCTCTAGTTTAAGTATCGGACAGAATTAGTCAACGTATTCCACTGTTGTTTCCTAAGTCCTAACTTTAAAAGAAAATAGAGCAAGATGTGTGTGTGGCTAAACTAGAGGTTGCAATTTCTACCCATTTACTTTTTATGAATGAGTCAATTGTGGTTGTATCTCAAATGGGTGGTCCAAATAGAGTAGATGTAGCTAACGGTGGTACAAGTAAAACTCAGGTTGAAAGTCGTCCAAACCTTGTTTCTAATATTATCATAATCATAATCATAATCATAATCAACTGGCTGGCTGCATAATAAACATCTATCTATTCTATTCTATTTATCGACAAAAAAAAAAAGATAGATTGGGAAAAATAAGTTCGAAAGTATTTCACAAGACTGGATATGAAATTGTCACTAAGATATTGAATGTATAAAAGGGAACACAAACAAAACAACAAAATTTAGAGTTTAAAATATTACTGTGAATAGCATGCATTTATTTATTAATACAATAAAAATTTAAACAAAACAATGGATGTATGAATCATCAAAGTAAAATGAATGAATCTTCAGTGTCCTCCTCTTTCACATGCCCTGTTCGTCGGCTCGAAACTTTTCAAGAGTTTTAAATGCCCAGCTTGGGGCATCATTCCATGATTCTTTAAATTTGATCTCAACACCACCCTCTCTTTATAAACTACTAAGATCATTGACTCCATCATCTAGAAGACGGTTCCAGCTGAATTCATCAATGAATAACACAGAAAGGCGTTTGCAGCTAGCACCAATAGATATCAATCCTTTTCCACAATGGTGGATGTTACAAGATGAGACATGAAGTGTCTCCAAATTTTTTTGACAATATAATCCAATAGACTCCCAACCAGAAATCCCAATCTCGTTACAGCCTGTTAAGTTCAACTCTTGTAACAATGGACACCCTCTTGAGATTTGAAGTGTAACATCATCATCAACAGAGCAGCAGGCAGACATGTTAAGATACTTAAGTTTTGAACCAAATCCTCCTAAACCAATACGATCCAAGAAGAAAGTTGAAGGGTAGTCTTTAAAAAAAGAAAAAGCAAGATTTAGATACTCGAGACCACCTCCACTTACAATATGACTAACACCCATACAAGGATCCAAGTCGCAACTAAAAGCTTCTAAGCAAACAAGCGTCCGAGAACACTCTCGAAAGCCTGCGCCATGGATATTATAACAACCACTTATCCTGAGCGCTCTGAGTTGACGACAATTTTGGTTTAGATAATAGATCCCATGGTCACTAATATCTTGGCATGAATTAAGATTCAACTCCTCTAAAGATTTGCATGATTGTGATACAACTTTCAACCCATCATCACTAACAGACGTACCAGCGAGACTGATAACAGTTAACAAAGGACAAGCAGAAGCGATCAATGCAAGTCCCGTGTCGGTGATGCTACCACATTGATCAAGATAAAGGGAGTTCAATGTAGAGCCATATTTTAGCAATGGGGTTAAACATGAATCTGTGATATTTGGGCAACCAAAACTATAGCAAAGAGTCAATGTCTCTAATTTAGTAGTATGTCGGCTAAGCAGTTTATTGATAATAAAGGAATCAACGATACTATCGCCTTTCGAGCATGGGATTTTCAAGGATTTACGCCTCCGTGAATTTTGAATATGACGAAAAGTAGAACAGGTTAGACCGAAAGAATTTTGATCAATAGTTGAGTTTAATTTTTGAAATATGTAGTACCAACTGTCATGATCGAGGAGTTCGAGTTCAAATAAAATATGTCGTCTAGTACAAACCCTGAGGCTTGAATCTCTACCCATCAGTTGGTTTATATTCAACTCATCAATTCCTTAACAATAACTAACAATATGGCTACAAACGCTTTTCAAAAACAAAAAAAAATAATAATAATAAAAATAAAATAAGATATAATAAAATAAGGCTACAAACTATTTAAAAAAATTAAGCGACAATTTTGTACCTGTAGTCGAGATGATGATGAAATCGACTACGTACTGCTAGGGTTTTTGTTTTATAGTTGGAAAAGGGAGTCGGGTTTCCCTATTGAATTAGACCAAGGTTGCAGTTTCCATTTTAGTTTTGGGCGGGCCAACATAAAAGGCTACAGTTTGTTATTACTCAATGGATTGGGCTGCATTAAAAACTTGGACTGGACTGGGTTTTTTTTCTTATTCCACTTGGTGATGGTTTGAAGAAAGAGGTTGTCTCAAGGTTAAAAAAGAATGGTAAAATTCCCTGCTCTTTTGGAACGAGACGACGACATTTCGATTGGTGAGAGCATTCAAAGACATTTTCAAGATTCGTAAGGTTTTCATGGTATTCCCGGGTTTTGTCAAGACGGTAGTTCGAGGTCAATCACAGGGCGCGGATCTCCTAGTAAGGTAGTGGCACGTGCCACCACTGAAATAAATCGATATAGTGTAAAAAAATTGGATTTTTAAGCGGTGCTACCACTAAAATTTTCTGTTTTTCTTTGTGTGCTACCATGGAAGAATGGAGAAGAAAAATGGAGGAAAAGAATGAGAGAGAGAGAGAGAGAGAGAGAGATAGAGAGAGAGAGAGAGAGAGAGGGGGGGTAATAAAGAGATGTAGTATGTGTACTTTTTAAGGTACTTTTCAAGTTGGTAAATATTTTTCTTTTTATTGGATATATCACATATGTTAAGGAGTAAAGCTATACATTATTTGCTTTTTTCCTTCTTTTCATTATATATACATAAACATATACGAGTATAAATCATTCTCCATATATAAATATAAAATTTACTCATGTTATGGTTATTTATTATTGTACTATGTAATATGTAATACGGAGTATTAGCTTAATTTATAATAAAAACTCAAATCACCAACACAACAACAACAACAACAACAATACCCAATTTCACTAAAGTAGAGTATGGGGAGGTTAGATGTAGACAGTCATTTCCTCTACCCTAAGGTAAAAGGGAAGTCATTCCTCCACTCACGAATACCTATCGGTCCCCAGGTAGAGGAAGTCGTCCCTCCTTATTCTGTAGAGCAGAGAGGCTGCTTCCTAGGGACCTCCGACCAGAAAGAACCAAGAAATCCGATATATGAAGTAAAAATATACAAGTTAAGTTGATAAAATAGAAACTTTACCATGAATAATGTATATTCCAATACAATATGTATAGGTAAATAAAGCATATAACAATATAATGTAATATAACATATAAGTAAAATATGCGAGTGTCAAATATGCAAGTATAACAAGTCATGTAAGTACAATAAGTATACGTAAACATGTTGGTAAGAAGCATGTAGGTATAATATGCAGTATAAAATAGATGGTATACTATGTAGGTATAACAAGTCATGTATTTTTATAAAAGAAGTGTGTTGCTCCGTTTTGACTCCACTCAATTTCAATTTTAAGCCTATAACTTTTACTTGTAGTTGTTTCTCAAGTTCTTTTATTATTATTATTATTATTATTATTATTATTATTATTTTTATTTTTTTGTAAGATAAAAAAACTAGGTAAAAAGTAATGGGATAAACTTGTAAAGTATAGAAAAAATATAATGTAATGATTATTTGATAAAATATAGTATTTTTGTGTGGACAATTAATATGAGACGGATCGAATATTTTTATATTATTTTTTAAAATTAAACTATTCATTTTTTGAACAACTATTTCGACATCAAATACTCTCATTTGTTACCCACAAATGCGTTATGAGAAAATTCTTCACATATCATCGCCACATTGAGTACCTGGTGTGTTTTGAATTAAACTGAGTGGTTGAGGGCATACACTTTTATTCACCACAACAGAATCTTTAAGAAAGCTTCCCTCTGAATTCGTACATGCGTCAACTAGAACTCAGATCTAACTCATAACTTATATCACTCAAACAATGTCTCGGTGGTAAAAATTATTAATTATTATTATATGCTACCAGTGACTAAACTTCCTGAATCCGCCACTAGGCTGCAGGCTGCTTATTTTGCTCCCTACTTGCTATCAATACCATGTATGTACGTACTACAGTTCTTTATAGTCAATAAAATCCTTTGCTTATCAAAAAAATGTCAATAGGCCTAGTCGAGTATTAAACTCTAGGAAAATTGAGGACGAGTCAATTATGGGAAAAGGTGATTGTTATGGACTTGTGGTGGATTAATTTGAAACCAGACATATACACTACAAGGAATTTGATGTTTCCCAACAAGCATAACACAAACGTGGCTATGATGCAGGATTGGGTCAAGTTGGGTACGCAGAACTTGGGTTGCAAAATTATTGGGCCAAAATTATTGAAATGCCCCGTCCTAATCCATCTGGACGAAGTCTTCAACAGTTGGTCCCATTGCGAGGTTCTGACCTCTATATGCCATGAACGACTCCATGTAATATGAGCAAATGCACAGCGGAAGGCTTCATTAATACCTGAGTATAAACATGCTTTAAAGTGTCTGAGTTCATAAGTTTATCATAAAATAATAAAATCCATTATTTTGATAGACCACATGATTTAAATGCTGCATGGTACAAATGGGCCAGAATCCTATACCCACCTGTAATGTATATGCGATATCTGTTAAATACAGTACACCTTTCTCGTGTACGCAACCATTTTTCATAAATCTTAGTAACCGTACACATATCTAATGTACAAAATATAATACACATAACCTGTGTATAAAAATCATTCTCTCGATACATAACATTCATATCAATTGGTGGCAATTATCATGTCCACATAATTCAATGGTGGCAATTATCATATCCACATAATTCAATGGTGGCAATTATCATGTCCACATAATTCAATAATAATCCGCAGAACTTCTGTCTGCATAATAACTCATTCGAGGAATGTTTTGCTTGTGTCTATCTCGTCAAACATTTATAAAAGCATTGCATGTATTCACAGTTCAAAATATATTTCAAAAGCATTTAATAAAGCAGTTGTAAAAACAACGCATGTATTCTCAGTCCCAAAAATTGTAAAGAGTAAAAGGAAGCAAATGAACTCACATAATGTATTTTGTAGTAAAAATACATATGACTTTATTGAACAATGCAGGGCTGGCCTCGGATTCACGAACCTATATCATTCATATATATGTTAAAATATATACTTGTAATCGAACAAATATATATATTATTAGTGATTTTAATTGTTATTTTAAGTTATGTGTTTTATTAATAATTTAATTAATTATCTTTATTTTATATACCTTAAATAAATAATTACTCAAAATATTACTATGGTTGTATTAAATATAGTTTTATATCATTAATAGTCATATGATACAATAAAAAGTTGTTTCAATTTTATAATAATAATAATAGTTATTATGATAATAATAATGATAATAATAATAATAATTTTACTAATAATGATAAAAATAATGATATTAATACTAGTAATACTTATTTTAATAGTAATATTGATATTAATGATAATAATAATAATACTTAATAATAACATTAATACTAATACTTAATAATAGTAATAATAATAATAATAATATTAGTAATAATAATATTAATAATAATAATAATATTGGAAATGAGTAAACTACCTTTAAGAGATTAAGTAAGCTTTAAAAAAAATTTGCCCCAGCTCGGGCTCGAACCCCCGACCTCTCGCTAACCTGTCAACACCCCATACCACTCCTTCTGACTTTGGTTTTCTGAAATATTTCCCAGCTTATATTTACTTAACTTATATTGTAACTGTTTCTTCTTCTTTAACAATAAGTATCATCTTCATTATTTTGTCTAACCTCAATAATATCAAATTTCCTGGATCAATCATCATCATTTTGTTTATTATCAATCCCGTCATTTTTTTTTTCTCATAATCATAACAGGTAGATACCTGGCCCAACATCTTGGCATTTTAAATCCCAATAATGAACTCAACCATAAGCCCAATAATACACTCCTAAACTTAAATAAAGCCCGATAGTCAAGTGGGATTTTGTTTGGTTTTGTGGCTGATCAAATACAGTCAATGGTTACCAGTTTATATTCGAATGGCATGACTTTTAATTAATGAAACTTTAATCAACAAGTCCACCTTATTCTTGTATTATGTCAGCTGAGAAGAAAAAAAAAATGAAAAGGAAACAAAGTGATAAAGTGGTCGATTTCTTTTATCTTTAATAATCAAGTGGGGTTATAGGGTTTGACAACAACATTATAATCATCTTCATCATCCTTATAATTAGAAGACAGAAAAACGGAAGCAGAAGCAAAAGTAGCAGCGTAGCAGAAAAGAAGAGGATAATTGTTGTTCGGTTTTGTAGTTTGGAATCGAATAGAAACAGAAGAAGATATAAACATATGGATGGTTAAGTGGGTGGTGTATTGGGTCACTAATGGAACACTTACAGCAGTAGTAAAACGAGTTGCTAATAGAATAAAATATTCGCAGAAGCTTCACTATTCCATCTTCAACTTCTTTAATCACGTTCGTATAAACATAAACAGGCGTAACATTTATTGAGTGGGCGTGTGGGTCCGTATGACAAGGCAGCTCAACAATATACGGAGTATAAAATAAAACATAATGAGATTTTGTTAAAAACATGGGTGACCCATTACAAAGAAAAATCGACTTTGCAATTTATAAAAGAAGGGTTCATTTGCAAGTGGGATTTTTGGCATCCAAGAAAAAAAAGAACCGTCCCTATCTTAACTTCCATCTATGCTTCCTTATATTTGCATAAAGCAACTATAAATCACTTCATTTATCATGGTTACCATTATTATTTCTAAACACAATTTTTCATTATCACTTTCCTTTGTCGCCCATGTAACAGCAACCAAAAGCAGAAACATGAACGGTATAGCTCAGCCTTAGCAGTAATTGTTGTTCAAACAGTGGTTGTGGTGATCGAAAGTGAAAAATATAAAGGTTGCATTGGTTGATCGTTGGACGGTTTAGTGGTGGGAGTGGCGGTTTGTTGAAGACGTGCTCGAAGGAGATGAGTTTCAAGATGGTTTCGTTGGTGACGGTTTAAATGGGTGATGAAGAGAAAGAGAAGAAATGGTTCTCGGTTGTTGATGGTGGATTGAAGATAATCTAGGTGGTGTTGTAGGGTGGATACATTGTGATAATTCTTTAACTAATAGTACACCATCGATTACTTTTATAGAATTGGCTACGATGGTGCCTCTTTTCTTTATCAGACAAGAACAAAAATGAAGCAGTAAAAGGGTACGAATTGATTAGGATCGATACCCATATTTGTTTTTAGTATCACTAATTGGTACTGAAAATCAATCACACACAGTTACCTTGACAAATTGATACAGATTTGGTTGCTAGTATTTAATTACGGATTAATCTGTGTTTAAAATATAACTACTATTTTTATATAAAATATAAATAATTCAGTATATGTATATAACTGGTTTGTATATATAAATATCGATGTTCATATATAAACATATATGTATATATGTTTTTATGTATTATAATTAATTAATAAATATAACTTTAATAAGATTCCTAATATTATAAATAACAATAATAATAATATATTAATGATAATAATACCATTATTATTAATGATAATGATAATAATAACTAAAATGATAAATTGTTCGTGAATCGTCGGGAGTAGTCAAAGTCAAATGCATTCATGAAAAAAAATAGTTCAAACATTTCGAGACTCAACATTACAGATTTTTGCTTATCGTGTCGGAAACATATAAAGATTAAAGTTTAAATTTGATCGGAAATTTCTGGGTCATCACAGTACCTACCCGTTAAAGAAATTCCATCCCGAAATTTGATTGAGATGGTCATGGTTGACAATAAGTATGTTTTCATGACTCATACGAGTTGAAAATTTAAAGTTTTATCATCATTGAGTAATGTAGATAAAACTATACGTTTGTCAAGAGTACGAGTGAAGCTATCACCAAAGAGTGAAATGAGTAGGTATAGATTCGTCATGTCTTATGACGTAGATATGGTTGGTTTCCGGAGTTCAAGGGATTTAGAGAAAATCTTCGTAATAAGATTTGATTCTTCGGTAATTAATGGAATTAGGATCCGCTTTAAATGCGATCATCTGTTTTGATTGATCTGTCGGATATTTTACTATAAATCCACCCCCGTCGTTTCCTTACAACTCACACCTTCTATTCTGTCTCCCTCAACTCATACTTTAAAATATTCATTAATATGTTCCATCCAGTACTGATTCTTGATATACTCCTAACTTTCATATCTGTCATTCTTCCTTTTCATCTACCACCGGAGGAAGTTACTTTCTGCTACCATTACCTTGGGGTTATAGTGTTTTTCATTCTCCCGTGTCTTTATATTGCTATACGCATTGATATACACGGTTTGTAATTTATGTGTTGTTGTCGAGCTTTTTATTTTCTTTTATATTCAAGGGTTCCATACTTTTGTCTCCTCTTCCCGACTTCAAGTCAAGCGATTAATGGTCCAGAATTCGTAGGTATGGAGTTTTGAAGCGAACTTAGTTAATGTTCTAAGAAAGAAATCGTAATGGCACGATCTTGGTTTGGTAAATTACACGAATATCCGAAAGGATAGAACTATCAAGAAAATATGTTCTTACTATGTTTGGAGATTGGTAGAATGTAAGAGTCGTGTAAATGGTACATGATGATGGTATGTTCTGTGAATCATCACGTTCCATTAGAAACTCAGCATGAATCACTGTAATATAATCACGTTGATCAAGTGTCATTATATTATACTAACTCATGCATCAGTTCCCAACATTACTTCAATAACATTCATATTTAAGCTCGAAAGTTTACAGAAAATAGAAACTAACCGTTTCTATATGATGTAACACAGATAGCACTAAGAGATCAATGATTTCAGATAAGAATAGTTATGAAAATATCCTCAGAAATATCGAAGATATTTATGATGATATTTTTGGAATTTCTAAGATCGAAGGCTGATAATGAAAAATTTTCCGCAAGAATTTAACATGACTATGGAGCAAGATATTCTCTAAAGATTTCAACGGATCCAGAATTACATGGATTCTTTGAATATAGGGTATGGCCCTTGTATTTGTCCTTGGTCTCCTTCATGGTTACCTCAATTCGTTTTCCAGTTTCAACTTTTCTGAGTTTTTTCCAACATACTATTTTTTATCATCAAACTTCCGACAATTAAGGTCGTTTACGGTTGTCTACATTTTCTGCTGCTTCATTAAGCTTTTTCAAAGTTCAATGCTTTGATTCGTAGGCTGGGTGCTTTTCAAAATTTCAGAATGGAATATCATAATTCTAAGAGATAAACATTATATGTATACATATAACTGTTGACGTAGAAACATTGTGAGATTCAAATACTGATTGCTGATTCCCAGTAATTGGTATGACCATTTTTGTTATAAGATGTCGATGAGTATATGATAGGGTTTCGATGATTCAAATGATTTTTCTGAAAATCAAAGATTAATGAAGTTGTTGGTAAGTTTACTGCTAATATGGTGGAATATAAACGGATCTCCAGTAACGATGACGAAAGGGCAACGTATATATCGAGGTGATAATAAGGCTAGTTTGACTGAAAAGTTGAAGCTGACTTGTTAAAGCTGTGACAAAATTGGCTATTTTGAAAGGGATTTCCAAGTTATTTTGGGTAATAATAACACTAAGGAATTAGCATAGCTACGTTTTAAACGTTTGCTCAGTTTTCGAGAGTTTTTCAGGTGTATAACTATATGCATCAATCTTTCCTTCCATGGATGAAGTGCGATTGGTTCATCCTCTCAATTGAGGTGTTTTCAAGAATCATGAAAGGTTTGAACGCAGATTGTAATCGTCAAGATACAAATGAGGTTTAATATGAAATCAAGTGGCAACTTGAAGAATTGTTTAGTTTCATATGTTATAATCGATATTTTAATTCATTTTAATTGTCCAATGTTATTAGTCCTCAGTCGATAGTCCTCAGTTGATAGTCCACAGTTGACAGTCCAATAATTCATTTATAGATTAATATATAATATTCGAATTAATTAATATATATCGTGACCCGTGTACATGTCTCAGACTCGATCACAACTCAAAGTATATATATTATTGTAGAATCAACCTCAACCCTGTATAGAGAACTCGATCATTACTGAATATAGAGTGTCTATGGTTATTTCAAATAATATATATATATATATATATATATATATATATATATATATATATATATATATATATATATATATATATATATATATGCGTCAATATGATATGTCAAAACCTTGTATACGTGTCCCGATATTTATAGTGCGTAAAATAAATACAGAAATTAAATGACGATAAATAAAGTGCGAAAAATAAATAACAGAAATTAAATGGCGATAAATAAAATTGCGAGAATGTAAATTGCGATAATTAAATTGCGATAAATAAAATGTAATCAATTAGCTAGGAACAATTAGCTAGGAATAGTTAGCGTGGATTCTTAACAAAATTCCTCATAGTTAATTTGTTTGTTTCTAACAAATTTTATTTTGTCAAATGTTTTCTTCATTATGCCACTTGTTGGATTCAGATAAATCAAAATCCAAATATGAAATTGGATGAATATGGTTATTCTGTGGTGAACGGATACGTGTATCGGTGGATGTAAATAGGATGGTAAATGACTATTGAATCTGATTCGAAGAATGTACATTGTAACTTATTAATGTGAAATCTGAATATTCCTCGGGTATTACCTACCCGTTAAAATATTTTTACAATTAACACTTTGTACGAAAGAATTTTTAATAACAATCTTTATGAAAACATATATACATATATATTTTCTTCAGATGTAATCATGGATTTAATGAGTTAACTTAATATTAAACTCATTTAGTTTTCGGTTGGAACTAGAATAAATAATCTCTAAAACTTTAGAGATTACATAATCGCCGTGAAGAACAAAGATAATAGATGTACAACGATACGTAGAACGATGATTTTACTAGAGGTATAGAATGAGATGTTGAGGCATGGATTGTTGATGGTACTGGTGCTGTTACTGATGGTATTGTTGGTGCCGGTGATGTTGTTGAAGCTGGTATGTTTTGCACTATGTTTTTCAAGGCTACCACTCGGGCGCGAAGCTCGTTGACTTCTTCTATTATACTGGGATGATTGTCGGTTGGAACGACCGAATGAATATGGTTTAGAATTTTAGATAGAATATAATATTGGCGAGATACTCTGGAAATAAGTGTGAAAATGGTGTTTCGGATAGGTTCGCCGATAAGTGCATCAGGTTCTTCACCAAGAGGTGAAGTTGGTTGGTGGAAAGGATCACCTTCATTCGACTACGAACCCATCAGATGAATTGGTTGATTCATTCTGGTGACACTGCTTTCGGAGTTTAGGTGAAACTCCATATCGAAATAGCTGTCGGAATCCGAGGGATTCGAACTGGTTGAGGGATCCATCTCGTACGATCAGATGGAGGATTTTCGATAAGAAATAGATTATAAGATGTAGATTAGTACCCTGCAATACCTAGTTTACATATGCATATATAATACTAAAATTCCATAAGTTACGGAGGAATCTACGGAATATGTAAGGCAAAGTTTACAGTAACAGATACGCTAAGATACGAATTTTGTCTATACACTATTCATGCAATCATTGCAGTAAGATGTGTCTAGACTAAGAACGATAAGCAGGTAATTTCCTAAGGATGATAAGCAGATGATTTCCGACTAGAAATGATAAACAAAACTTATGACATGCAGACACGGTCGAAGTCCAGACTCACTAATGCCTCCTAACGACTTATCAGTTATACACACTAATGCAGACCTGGTTCGCTAAGACCACCGCTCTGATACCAACTGAAATGCCCCGTCCTAATCCATCTGGATGAAGTCTTCAACAGTTGGTCCCATTGCAAGGTTCTGACCTCTATATGCCATGAACAACTCCATGTAATATGAGCAAATGCACAGCGGAAGGCTTCTTTAATCCCTGAGTATAAACATGCTTTAAAGTGTCAACCAAAAGGTTGGTGAGTTCATAAGTTTATCATAAAACAATAAAATCCATTATTTTGATAGACCACAAGATTTAAATGCTGCATGGTACAAATGGGCCCGAATCCTATACCCACCTGTAATGTACATGCGATATCTTTTAAATACAGTACACCTTTCTTGTGTACGCAACCATTTTTCATAAATCTTAGTAACCGTACACATATCTAATGTACAAAATATAATACACATAACCTGTGTATAAAAATCATTCTCTCGATACATAACATTCATATCAATTGGTGGTAATTATCATGTCCACATAACTCAATGGTGGCAATTATCATATCCACATAATTCAATGGTGGCAATTATCATGTCCACATAATTCAATAATAATCCGCAGAACTTCTGTCTGCATAATAACTCATTCGAAGAATGTTTTGCTTGTGTCTATCTCGTCAAACATTTATAAAATCATTGCATGTATTCACAGTTCAAAATATATTTCAAAAGCATTTAATAAAGCAGTTGTAAAAACAACGCATGTATTCTCAGTCCCAAAAATTGTAAAGAGTAAAAGGAAGCAAATGAACTCACATAATGTATTTTGTAGTAAAAATACATATGACTTTATTGAACAATGCAAGGCTGGCCTCGGATTCACGAACCTATATCATTCATATATATGTTAAAACATATACTTGTAATCGAACAAATATATATATTACTAGTGATTTTAATTGTTACTTTAAGTTATGTGTTTTATTAATAATTTAATTAATTATCTTTATTTTATATACCTTAAATAAATAATTACTCAAAATATTACTATGGTTGTATTAAATATAGTTTTATATCATTAATAGTCATATGATACGATAAAAAGTTGTTTCATTTTTATAATAATAATAATAGTTATAGTTATTATGATAATAATAATGATAATAATAATAATAATTTTACTAATAATGATAAAAATAATGATATTAATACTAGTAATACTTATTTTAATAGTAATATTGATATTAATGATAATAATAATAATACTTAATAATAACATTAATACTAATACTTAATAATAGTAATAATAATAATAATAATAATAATAATAATAGTAGTAATAATAATAATAATAATAATAATAATAATAATAATAATAATAATATTGGAAATGAGTAAACTACCTTTAAGAGATTAAGTAAGCTTTAAAAAAAAATTGCCCCAACTCGGGCTCGAACCCCCGACCTCTCGCTAACCTGTCAACACCCCATACCACTCCTTCTGACTTTGGTTTTCTGAAATATTTCCCAGCTTATATTTACTTAACTTATATTGTAACTGTTTCTTCTTCTTTAACAATAAGTATCATATTCATTATTTTGTCTAACCTCAATAATATCAAATTTCCTGGATCAATCATCATCATTTTGTTTATTATCAATCCCGTCATATTTTTTTCTCATAATCATAACAGGTAGATACCTGGCCCAACATCTTGGCATTTTAAATCCCAATAATGAACTCAACCATAAGCCCAATAATACACTCCTAAACTTAAATAAAGCCCGATAGTCAAGTGGGATTTTGTTTGGTTTTGTGGCTGATCAAATACAGTCAATGGTTACCAGTTTATATTCGAATGGCATGACTTTTAATTAATGAAACTTTAATCAACAAGTCCACCTTATTCTTGTATTGTGTCGGCTGAGAAGAAAAAAAATGAAAAGGACACAAAGTGATAAAGTGGTCGATTTCTTTTATCTTTAATAATCAAGTGGGGTTATAGGGTTTGACAACAACATTATAATCATCTTCATCATCCTTATAATTAGAAGACAGAAAAACGGAAGCAGAAGTAAAAGTAGCAGCGTAGCAGAAAAGAAGAGGATAATTGTTGTTCGGTTTTGTAGTTTGGAATCGAATAGAAACAGAAGAAGATATAAACATATGGATGGTTAAGTGGGTGGTGTATTGGGTCACTAATGGAACACTTACAGCAGTAGTAAAACGAGTTGCTAATAGAATAAAATATTCGTAGAAGCTTCACTATTCCATCTTCAACTTCTTTAATCACGTTCGTATAAACATAAACAGGTGTAACATTTATTGAGTGGGCGTGTGGGTCCGTATGACAAGGCAGCTCAACAATATATGAAGTATAAAATAAAACATAGTGAGATTTTGTTAAAAACACGGGTGACCCATTACAAAGAAAAATCGACTTTGCAATTTATAAAAGAAGGGTTCATTTGCAAGTGGGATTTTTGGCATCCAAGAAAAAAAAGAACCGTCCCTATCTTAACTTCCATCTATGCTTCCTTATATTTGCATAAAGCAACTATAAATCACTTCATTTATCATGGTTACCATTATTATTTCTAAACACAATTTTTCATTATCACTTTCCTTTGTCGCCCATGTAACAACAACCAAAAGCAGAAACAGGAACAGTATAGCTCAGCCTTAGTAGTAATTGTTGTTCAAACAGCGGTTGTGGTGATCGAAAGGGAAAAATATAAAGGTTGCATTGGTTGATCGTTGGACGGTTTAGTGGTGGGAGTGGCGGTTTGTTGAAGACGTGCTCGAAGGAGATGAGTTTCAAGATGGTTTCGTTGGTGACGGTTTAAATGGGTGATGAAGAGAAAGAGAAGAAATGGTTCTCGGTTGTTGATGGTGGATTGAAGATAATCTAGGTGGTGTTGTAGGGTGGATACATTGTGATAATTCTTTAACTAATAGTACACCATCGATTACTTTTATAGAATTGGCTACGATGGTGCCTCTTTTCTTTATCAGACAAGAACAAAAAATGAAGCAGTAAAAGGGTACGAATTGATTAGGATCGATACCCATATTTGTTTTTAGTATCACTAATTGGTACTGAAAATCAATCACACACAGTTACCTTGACAAATTGATACAGATTTGGTTGCTAGTATTTAATTACGGATTAATCTGTGTTTAAAATATAACTACTATTTTTATATAAAAATATAAATAATTCAGTATATGTATATAACTGGTTTGTATATATAAATATCGATGTTCATGTGCTTATCTATATATTATAACTGTATTTAGTATATGTATATGTAATTATATATATATGATTTTTATATATTTGATTATATATCTATATATGTATAATTCCAACTATTGATAATTACATAAATAATAATACTAATTCTAACAATAATGATAGTAATTCTAATTGTATTAATGCTACTAAAAATCATATTTTTAATCTTAATAATATTAATATTTAACATAATAATAATAACAACAATTAATTTATAATAATAAAAATAACAATAATAATAATGTAACAAATTACATGTATCAATTTTATATCTATACATGCTTCATATATCAGTGTATATATCTGGATTCTTATTTCATATATAAACATATATGTATATATGTTTTTATGTATTATAATTAATTAATAAATATAACTTTAATAAGATTCCTAATATTATAAATAACAATAATAATAATATATTAATGATAATAATACCATTATTATTAATGATAATGATAATAATAACTAAAATAATAAATTGTTCGTGAATCGTCGAGAGTAGTCAAAGTCAAATGCATTCATGAAAAAAATAGTTCAAACATTTCGAGACTCAACATTACAGATTTTTGCTTATCGTGTCGGAAACATATAAAGATTAAAGTTTAAATTTGATCTGAAATTTCCGGGTCATCACAATTATGAAGCTAAATGATGGGCCATCAATTGTTGGGCTACATGATTATTTTGGTGAAACAACACTTGGGCCCCCTTATGGACTTGTGAGCATATCTCGGAAGGAAAAAAAACGGAACAGCATAAGATAAACAAGAAAGTTGGATAACAATTGAAAAGCTGCACCTTGTTTTTTAATTTAAATATTTTGTCCTTATCTATAAGTTTATCTATTGTTTAGTTTATTTATATATAGTGAACGTATGGTTTTAGAAATTAGATTTGGTTATTTTTTATCGTGAATAAGAAACTAAAACCGTGAAGGTTTATTCATCAGCTATACTGTAAAAGTTAGCTTTTATCCTTTGTTTAAACCGAGAAGGTTTAATATCTATCGTTCTATTTAGCCACGATCCTTAAACTACGTTATGTGGTATCAGATTTCAGGTATGGCTAAACAAACTGAGTTCGAGAGATTGAATCGCAAGATTCAAGAGTTGGAAGACATGCAACATCTCTTGCGTAATATAGAGATGAAGCTTGAAAATCTTGAATTTTCAAGAACGCCTCAACCGGATGATTTTGTTGATTCGATTGATTAAGTTTTTAATATAGAGTACGTTTCTGAACTTTGTGTGGTTGAAGATATCATCCCGATTTATGATACTGACGTTGAGGAAGGGGAAGACGAGTCACAAGAAGATGTCGGTCATGAGAGTGAAGATGAGACAGTTGATGGTCTTTTTCGTGTGTTAGAACACATTAATGACTACACGTCTAAGATTGAACTCCCGGTTCGTTATAATGTATTCGCCACTTTTAAGATTGCTAATTTCTCATCATATGTCAATTATAGTGGCGATGGCAAAGACGTAGACTCGAGGACGAGTCTTTTCGAAGAAGGGGAGAATGATGCAGGATTGGGTCAAGTTGGGTACGCAGAACTTGGGTTGCAAAATTATTGGGCCAAAATTATGAAGCTAAATGGTGGGCCATCAATTGTTAGGCTACATGATTATTTTGGTGAAACAACACTTGAGCCCCCTTATGGACTTGTGAGCATATCTCGGAAGGAAAAAAAAACGGATAAACAAGAAAGTTGGATAACAATTGAAAAGCTGCACGTTGTTTTTTAATTTAAATATTTTGTCCTTATCTATAAGTTTATCTATTGTTTAGTTTATTTATATATAGTGAACGTATGGTTTTAGAAATTAGATTTGGTTATTTTTTATCGTGAATAAGAAACTAAAACCGTGAAGGTTTATTCATCAGCTATACTGTGAAAGTTAGCTTTTATCCTTTGTTTAAACCGAGAAGGTTTAATATCTATCGTTCTATTTAGTCACGATCCTTAAACTACGTTATGTGGTATCAGATTTCAGGCATGGGTAAACAAACTGAGTTCGAGAGATTGAATCGCAAGATTCAAGAGTTGGAAGACATGCAACATCTCTTGCGTAATATAGAGATGAAGCTTGAAAATCTTGAATTTTCAAGAACGCCTCAACCGGATGACTTTGTTGATTCGGTTGATCAAGTTTTTAATATAGAGTACGTTTCTGAACTTTGTGTGGTTGAAGATACCGTCCCGATTTATGATACTGACGTTGAGGTAGGGGAAGACGAGTCATAAGAAGACGTCGGTCATGAGATTGAAGATGAGACAGTTGATGGACTTTTTCGTGTGTGAGAACACATTAATGACTACACGTCTAAGATTGAACTCCCGGTTCGTTATAATGTATTCGCCACTTTTAAGATTGCTAATTTCTCATCATATGTCAATTATAGTGGCGATGGCAACGACTTAGACTAGATGACGAGTCTTTTCGAAGAAGGGGAGAATGATGTAGTATCGGGCCAATTGGTTAGTAGCACAACATCGGGCCCAACAGTGAAGCTATTGTGCAACTGTATGGAATTTTCAAGAAGCATATGGCTTCATAACTATTATGGACTGCATGAATTTCGTAGGCCTCAAGATAGAAGTGGTCAAGGATGATCAAAAGAATCTTCTAGAGTTGAATTACACCAACGAATTTTATGCTAGTCAAACACTTTCATATTTATCCTTTTATTTATTGTTAGTATTTATTTATATTGTTTCCTTGTTTACGTATTATTTCAGTTTTTTGAGTTTTGATAAATAAAAAAGAAAAGACATGAAGTCGTATTAAACCGTGAAGGTACACTACACGACAAAAAGGCTAACTTTTTGATTGGTTTTACAGTCAAATGTTAACCCAAGCATAAATAAAACTCCGAGTAAATTAACGACTGACTAGATATCGTCTAGAAGGTCTGAATACATAAATAGATATAGAGCCAATTTCCTTTACTTCATTTGTTTTTTTTTTTGAACGATGGTATTAAGGTCATTGACGCGGGCCATAAGCCACCCAGCCTATCATATCCAAAAAACACAGGTCATGCTCATTTCCTACACTTTTGAGGAGGAAAACTCAAGATATTGCACCCAAGGAAGACCCCTCGAGGGGACCTTATTAGATATGGGCATAACCCTCCATTTGTAAGAAATCCCCTAAGAACTCCATAACCAACAATAAAGCAAATTTCATTATGAACTCCTTAGACACTCAGAAGGACGGTAATAACTCAGGTAAATGGATATGGTTAATTTTCTTTACTTAATTTTATGTATAAACGCACCCTAGTCATCTAAATTCGCTCAAACCTAAAAAAATTTACGTCGTCATCTCTTCCTAAATTTCCTAGCTTATATTCGGTAATAGTGTACTATTGTCAATGTGGTTAACCGACAGTTATGCGAAGCTTTTGGTTGGATAGGATTCCAGGTCGATGGTTTTATGGTTCCTCAATTGTCCGGTATAGAAAAACTCATTTGGTTAATACTTGTGTTCGTTAATTAAAATGATAAGCTGATTTCGTTTTCTTTCTTACTTGTCACGTTGTGGAAGCCCGTTCGAAGTTTAATCGTCAATAGGCCTAGTTGAGTATTAAACTCCATACTCCATGAAAAATTAGGCCTAGTCCATTATGAGAAACGGTGATTTTTGCGAACTTATGGTGGGCTGATTTGAAAACATGAGATATAATGAACCGTAAGTGTAACCTTTTAAGTTTTCTCCCAAAAAACTAAAATCCAAACTAAGCCACTGGTGTAGATTAAAGGGGAAAGTAGAGTAGTATAAATATAAATATAAATATTTTTTTTATATGGATAATCCAAACTTGATTTTTTTAATAACATTTTTAGTCTAGAAGTATACATTTTCGTTCCTGGATAGTCTAACCATCTAAAAGAGGTTAAATTAATCTGTTAACACCAGGCATGTGCCAGATACACGAGGGTCTTTTTGTCATTTTACACAAGTTTGGACTATCCATTTGACGACCCGGGAATTTCTGACCAAATTTAAACTTAATCTTTATATGATTTCGACACGATAAGCAAAGTTTGTAAAGTTGAGTCTCAAAAATTTTGAACTGTTTCATATATTTATTTGACTTTCGACCATTTCCGACGATTCACGAACAACTATTTGTAAATAGATACATATAGATATTTAATTATGTATATATATATATATATATATATATATATATATATATATATATATATATATATATATATATATATATATATATAATAATTTGAAATATTATTTGAAATAATATATGAGTTAATTGTTGGAAATAAATATGTAAAATTATATGCGATGTAATGAAAACTACTATTATAATTATACATTTATATATATATATATATATATATATATGTGTGTATATAAATATGTATATAAATACTACTTGAAAATATATAAAATAATATTAAATTTAATTGTTTAAAAATATATAATATATATTTACGTGATAAAACTTGTTATTTAAAACTGATTATATATAGAGAGAGTGTAAATGGAAAATGAATGATTTCGAGCTTAATTAGTAAATGTCGGTAACACCGGTTGATGTTTTGGTAGTTTTAATATAGATATTGTACATGTTCATGAAGGATTGAAATAAAAGTTGGACTGTAAATTGATTACGAAGATTTTAGATTTGTCAAATATATTTTTATCTTTTTAAGTTTAAATATTAGTGCTCCGTACATATTAATTGGAACATAAAATAAATAATTATCGAACCTTTTTAATCAGGTTTCAAACAGTTAATGAGTGAAATAATTAAATACATTTAATCTAAAAATTTGGGATTTTTATGAACACTTTTATACGTTAACTGTTTAGCAATGAACACGTTATAGTCATCCTTGACTGTCGGCAGTCTAATAATTAAATATGCCCGTGAAGAATGAATTATGAAATAGGATTACTGTGTTTTCCTTGTTTTTATTCCACAACTTGCTTCTTTCATTTTTACATGTGTATATATGAGTTATGCAAATACATAACCATTACAAAAACTTGAATCACAACTTGTAATGTTCTTTTCATATCTGTCGACCTGGGTTACACCACAAAACCGCCATCCACACCCTCCACGACACCACACCACCGGAGATCATCACCACCGCCACCTTCATCTCTAATCTCTTTCTCTCGTTTTTCTTTGTTTGTAACCGAGAACCATTAACATCATCACTAATGCTACAGCTCTGGGTTCTCCATTTTGGATGAAGAACCACCTCAAACAACAATCACTACCACATCAAACCCACTTCATCTTTTTTTTAAACCCGTCATCATTTCGATTTTATTTTTTATTTTTTTGTTACCATTTAAAAACAACCATCATGAGCACCATCATAAACCAAACCGTGGTTTTAAACTACCAGTTGATTTCTGTTACAGCTTCTTTCACGACCAATAACACCTTGGGTTTACTATTTCCAACCGTCACCTTGAACTACCATCATCATCAGTAAGAAACCGTTTCGTTTTCTGTTTACTTCGTGAGACCTTACAACCATCACAGCCATCGTGTATGATTTTCTGTTTAATTGGAGACCACCATCGAAACCATTAGTTTCCTATTTTTTTATTTCTGCTATTCGAACAACCATAACGAACCACCACTTCCATAACCGTTACTTTCACCAATACTACACGAACCCTACAACTAATTCTATATTCTATTTCTGTTATCCTGTTATTCGAGACCCACATCAAACCTTGATAAACACAAAACCACTTCTTGTTTTGTTTTCAGTTTTATATCAAACAAACCAAAACCCACCTGCAAATTTTTTACGTTTCTGTTCAGATCACCAACAACCGAATGCTCCTTCTCCTGTTTACGTTTCAATTTCATACCCTAATTGAAAACCCTTTTTCTTCTGTTTCTTATTCTGTGAATTTAACGTTAAAGGTGATGATGTTTGACGGTAATAATTATGAAGCTGTGAGGGTGAATGACGATGATGATTGATGACGAACGAGAATGATGGTGATAGGAGGAGATCGTGATGAAGAGATGACTAAAAGATGATGATGAAGACCGTGAAGTATGAAGGTGAAAAATTGTGGTAACTAGATCGAGATATTTAATTAAATGATGATGAATGATGATACGATCGATGATGATGATGGCTTAGATGTCAATGAGGATTAAAAAGTGACAGGGTGATGTTTGTTGTTACTCATTTATAAGAGGATGAACAGACAATGGTTATATAAATATTTAAGCTATAAATTAAAAACAGAAAGACTAGATGGCTCAGATGGTTGGTCGTGTTGTTATTAAACATAAGGTCTTGAGTTCGATTCTAAGCAACTGCAAATTTTTTTTTAGAAGCGGTAGTTGTTTGGGCCGTGATATAAATAAGTTGGGCTTCAGATTAATTAAATGAACTAGGTATTTGGGCCGACGATTGTTTATGATATTTAGTTGGGCTACAAGGCTTAGTAGGCTTGTAAATTGTTGCTGGGCCGAATATGAAAATAATAAGGATTAATACATATGGAACGAGATTATAATTAAGAATTGGAACGGATCAGATGGTTAGGAGATGTTTATGTTAACCGAGAGGTCGTGGGTACGAGCCGGGGCAAGGACATTTATTTTTTTTGGAGCTTACATTATGAGGTAGTCTTTATTCTTATTGTTATTATCATTATTATATTACTTTTATTATTATTGTTATTATTATTATTGATTATTGTTTTTATTAGTTGTTATTATTATTAATACTAGTAATATGTTTATTAGAATAATTAAAGGTATTATTATGGTGATTACTAAATACAATATTATTATTATTATTAACATAATTAGGATTATTATTGTTATTATTATCATTAGTTTGAAAATAATAAAATTTATTATTATTTTCCTTAAATATTAGTATTAGTATCATTTTTATAGTTATTAGTACTATTATTATTATGATTACAAATATAGAGATTTCAGATACAAATATTATTATGAAAATAATTGAAAATACAATTAAATTACAATTTAATGAAGTACAAATATTATTATTATAATTACTATAATATTATTATTTTCAAATAATACAACATTATATTTATTATTATTAATATTATTTTATAAAATAACTATTAGTTAAATAAAACTATACTTAATATATATAACATAACAATATTAATATGTTCATATATAAAATGAATATATTTAATTAATTTATTAATGAAACATATAAGTTATTAATATAAAAATGATACCAATAATAAATAAATATATATAGGTATATATATATAAATTTGTTCGATTTCAATTATATGTGTTAATTTATATAAATGATCTAGGTTCGTGAATCCAAGGTCAACCCTGCATTGTTCTGTTGTTTAATGTCGTCATCTGTATTTTTTACTACAAAATACAGTATGGTGAGTTTCATTACCCCCTTTTTAAATGCTTTTGCAATATATATTTTTGGGACTGAGAATACATGCGTTGCTTTTATAAATGTTTGACGAAATAGACATAAGTAATCGAAACTACATTCTATGGTTGAATTATCGAAATCGAATATGCCCCTTTTTATTAAGTCTGGTAATCTAAGAATTAGGGAACAGACACCCTAATTGACGCGAACTCTAAAGATAGATCTATCGGGCCCAACAAGCCCCATCCAAAGTACCTGATGCTTTAGTACTTCGAAATTTTATCATGTCCGAAGGAGGATCCCGGAATGATGGGGATATTCTTATATGCATATTGTGAATGTCGATTACCAGGTGCTCAATCCATATGAATGATATTTTTGTCTCTATGCATGGGACATATGTTTATGAGAATTGGAAATATGAAATCTTGTGGTCTATTAAAATTATGAAATGATTCTTTATGATAAACTAATGAACTCACCAACCTTTTGGTTGACACTTTAAAGAATGTTTATTCTCAGGTATGAAAGAATTCTTCCGCTGTGAAATTGCTCATTTAAAGATATTACTTGGAGTCATTCATGACATATTTTAAAAGACGTTGCATTCGAGTCGTTGAGTTCATCAAGATTAATATTAAGTTAATTATAGTTAGATATATTATGAAATGGTATGCATGCCGTCAACTTTCGATGTAATGAAATATTGTTTTTTCAAAAATGAATGCAATGTTTGTAAAATGTATCATATAGAGGTCAAGTACCTCGCGATGAAATCAACTATTGTGAATCATTTATAATCGATACGAACTTCGTCCGGATGGATTAGGACGGGTCTTCACAGTTGGTATCAGAGCGGTGGTCTTAGCGAACCAGGTCTGCATTAGTGTGTCTAACTAATAAGTAGTTAGAATGCATTAGTGAGTCTGGACTTCGACCTAGTAGTTGTTAGGTTATATTAATAAGTCTGGACTTGAACCTGGTCTGCATGTCAAAGAGTTTTGCTTATCATTTTGTGTCGAAAATTACCTGCTCATCATTCTTAATCTAGACACATATTGCTGCATTGACTGCATGAATAGTGTATAGACAAAATTCATATCTTCGCGTATCTGTTACTGTAAACTTTACCTGACGTATCCCATAAATTCCTCCGTAATCTACGAAACTTTTATTCGATATATATGGATATTCTATGTAATTAGAATACCATCCGATAGCCGAAAATCTTTTCATATCAAAAATCCTATATTCAATCGTATGAAATGGAATTCGTCACCAGTTCAAGTCACTCTGATTCCGAAATGGAATCCCACTCAAGCTCCGAAAGTAGTGTGACCGGAATGGATCAACCAATCAGTCATCATCTATTCTGGATGAATTGGGGATGGGTTCGTAGCCTCCTCAATCATTGGAGACAAGAAGAAGGCGATCCTTTCCATCCACCACATTGCCCTCTTGGCGAAGAACCTAAAGCACTTACCGGCGAACCTGTCCGAAACACAATTTTCTCTCTCATTTCCAGAGTATCTCGTCACGATTATATACTATACCAAATTCTAGATTATATTTCTCCGCTCATCCGAACCGACAATCACCCAGGTGTAATAGAAGAAGTCAACGAACTTCGCGCTCGGGTAACGGCTTAAGAGAATATGGTGCGAAGGTTACAAACACCAGCAGCCACACCAGCAGCATAAACGGTACCACCATCAGCAACACCAACAGTACCATCACCACCACCATCAACATCCGCATCCCACACCTCAACATAACAATCTTTATCTCGAACATCAATATCAGATGCATCATAGATACTAAGTAGTACCAACAACAATGAACGATGAAGTATTAATCCATAACTTCATTAATATTCTGCGAAGAATATGTGGTTCCTAATAGTTTTAGAGATTACTTATTCTAGCTCAAACCGAAAATCATATGAGTTTAATATCATATTAACTCATTAAATCCATGATTACATCTGAAGAAAAATATATATACAAGTATGTTTTCATAAAGATTGTAATAAAAAAAATTCTTTTGTACAAACTGTTAATGGTGAAAATATTTTAACGGGTAGGTAATACCCGAGAAATATTTAGATTTCACATTAATAAGTTACACTGTACATTCTACAAATTTGATTCAACATTCATTTACTATCCTACTTACATCTACAGAGATACGAATCCGTTCACCGCAGAATAACCAATTTTATTCAATTTCATATTTGGATTTTGACCTATCAGAATCCAACAAGTGGCATAATGAAGAAAACATGGGACAAAATAAAAATTGTTAGAAACAAACGATTTAACTAATTGAAATATTGTTAAGAATCCACGCTAACTGTTCCTAGCTAACTGTTCCTAGCTAACTGGTTACATTTTATTTATCGCAATTTAATTTATCGCAATTTATTTATCGCAATTTATTTATCGCAATTTAAATTCTCGCAATTTTATTTATTGTCATTTAATTTCTGTTATTTATTTTACGCACTTTAAATATCGGGACACGTATACAAGGTTTTGACATATCATATCGACGCATCTATATATATTATTTGGAATAACCGTAGACACTCTATATGCAGTAATGATCGAGTTCTCTATACAGGGTTGAGGTTTATTCTACAATAATATATATAACTTGAGTTGTGATCGAGTCTGAGACATGTACACGGGTCACGATACTTATTAATTAATTCGAATATTATATATTAAGCTATATATGAATTATTAGACAGTTACTGTGGACTATCGACTGTGGACTAAGAACATTGGACAATCAAATTGAATTAAAATATTGATTATAACATATGAAACTAAACAATTCTTCAAGTTTGCCACTTGATTTCATCTTAAACCTCATTTATATATTGACGATTACAATCTGCGTTCAAATCTTTCATGATTCTTGAAAATACCTCAACTGAGAGGATGAACCAACCGCAATTCATCTACGGAAGGAAAGATTTATGCATATAGAATTGCACCTGAAAAACTCTCGAAAACTGAGTAAACGTTTAATACGTATCTGTGCTAGCTCCTTTTACGCTATTATTACCGAAAATAACTTTGCAATCCCTTTCCAAAGTAGCCAATTTTATCACAACTTCAGCAAGTCAACTTCGACTTTTCGTTCGAAACAACCTTATTAACATCTTGATATATATGCGTGCTCTTTTGTTGTTACCGGAGAACCTTTTATATCCCACCATATTATCAGTAGACGTACCAGCAACCTCGTTGCTCCTTGGTTTAAATCTCTCCGACAAATCACTACATTTATCTATTGAAGTCTCATCATATTCTCATCTGCATCTGGTAACGAGAATTGCCATACCAATTACCGGGAATCAGCAAATCTGTATTGTGAGACTCGCAACGTTTCCACATCAACAGTTATATGTAAACATATAACATTTATCTCTTAGAATTATGATCTTTCATCTGAAATCCTGAAAAGCACTCAGTCTACAAATCAAATACTCTGAATGTTGAAAAAGCTGAATGAAGAGGCAGAAACCGTAGACAACCGTAAACGACCTTAATCGTCGGAAGTTGATGATAAAGAATTGTAGGTTGGCAAAGCTCAGAAAAAGTTTGAAACTGAAAAACTGATTGAGCAAACTATGAAGGAAGCCGTGGACAAATCACAAAGAATAAGTTTGACTTCAAAGAATCTAAATGATTCAGTACCTGCTGAAGTCATTAACGACTACCTTGCTTTTGACTCCAAACTCTTGCGGACAAATTTTCTTCACCATCATTCAATATTAGAAATTCCAAGATATCATCGTATCTTTCATTATAATTATGCTCCATATTTCTGAAGATATTTTCATAACTATTCTTATCTGAAATCATTAATCTCTTCGTGCTATCAGTGTTACATCATATAGAAACTGTTAGTTTCTATATTCTGTAAACTTTCGAGTTTAAATTATTAATGTTTTTGAAGTAGTGTTGGAAATTGATGCATGAGTTAGTATAATATAATGACACTTGATCAACGTGATTATATTACAGTAAGTCATGCTGAGTTTCTAAATGGAATGTGATGATTCACAGATCATAACGTCATCATGTGCTATGTTACACGACTCTTACGTTCTGTCTAATCTATAAACATATCAAGAACATATTTTTCTTGATAGTCCAATCTTTCCTTGAATTCTGGTAATTTGACAAGTCAAATTGTGCTATTACCATTTCTTTCTTAGGACATTAACGATCTTCATTCTGAAACTTATATCTGCGAATTCTGGACCATTACAAGAGATGCCCAACCGCAAGAAGAAGAAACGAAGGGACAAAGCTCAGAAATAGAAATTGGAGTATAAATCGCAGCAAATAGGGGGAGTATTAACTGGGAATGACAATGATTATAGAAAAACAGAAGCAAGAACTTCGAAGTATAAGAGAAAATATAAAGCCCAATGACAACACCGAAATTACAAACTGAAAGGACCCGTTCATATACATTATAAACGATTCACAATAGTTGATTACATTGTGAGGTATTTGACCTCTATATGATACATTTTACAAACATTGCATTCGTTTTTAAAAGATAAACTTTCATTACATCGAAAATTGACAGGCATGCATACCATTTCATAATATCCACTATCCAACTATAAATTGATTTAATAATAATCTTTGATGAACTCAATGACTCGAATGCAACGTTCTTCGAAATATGCTATGAAAGACTCCAAGTAATATCTTTAAAATGAGCAAATGCACAGCGGAAGATTTCTTTAACACCTGAGAATAAACATGCTTTAAAGTGTCAACCAAAAGGTTGGTAAGTTCATTAGTTTATCATAATCATTTATTTTCATCATTTTAATAGACCACGAGAATTTCATTTCCAGTTCTCATAAATATACGTCCCATGCATAGAGACAAAAATAATCATTCATATGGTGAACACCTGGTAACCGACATTAACTAGATACATATAAGAATATCCCCTATCATTCCGGGATCCTCCTTCGAACATGATATAAATTTCGAAGTAGTAAAGTATCCGGTACTTTGGATGGGGTTTGTTAGGCCCAATAGATCTATCTTTAGGATTCGCGTCAATTAGGGTGTATGTTCCCTAATTCTTAGATTACCAGACTTTAATAAAAAGAGGCATATTCAATTTCGATAATTCAACCATAGAATGTAGTTTCAATTACTTGTGTCTATTTCGTCAAACATTTATAAAAGCGCATGTATTCTCAGTTCCAAAAATATAAAGGGTAAAAAGGCAAATGAAACTCACCATACTATATTTCGTAGTAAAAATACATATAACGTCATTGAACAAGTGCAAGGTTGGCCTCGGATTCACGAACCTAAATTAATTATATATATTTATGTGTTGGTCAATATTTGTCTAACAAATTAGGTCAAGTCATAGTGTACCACAATCCTAATGCTCGAGACTAATATGCAAAAGTCAACAAAAGTAAATTTGACTCAAAATAATTTCCAAAAATCTATACATGATTAATATATAGTTTAAATATCGTCGTTTTATATTTTTAAATATTTTTAAAAGATTTATTAGAGTAAATAATATAATTTATTTATTAATAAATAAAATTTTATATTAAATTTATATAATAAAATATACTTTTATATATATTAAGTAATAAAATTTATAGGGTTCATTTAATATCATAAATATAATATGATAGGTATTATTAAAGTAAGTTATTACACGTAGTAAAATATGTTTGTATCACATATTTATTTGATAAAATAATATCTATAATGATAGTAAGTAAAAGTTGTATTATTTTGTAATAATAATTATTATTATAAAAATATCAATATTTATAATTACTAAGATGACATTATGATAAAACGATAATTCTAATTATGATAACTTTAATATTTACGATAATTTTTAATATTATCTTTAAAATAATAATTCTATTTAAAATAATAATAATAATGATATTTTATAGTAATAATGACATTTCTATTAAAATGATAATTTTTGTTAAAATGATAGTTTTAATACTAGCGATACTTTTAATAATAATAGTAATGATAAAAATAATAAGAACGATAATTTTATCTAAATCAATATCTTATAATATTTTAATTTCATCATGATACTCTTACTCATTATTTCCTAATTATTTCGTTTAATAGCTTTTAATCGTCTTTTATATCGTGTTCATAATAATGATAATAATAGTAATCAAAATAATTAGGTGTTACAAATATTTGTTTTAATTACACTAATATTAATAATAATAGTTACTATAACATTATTAACGATAATACTAATAATTATCTTAATGATAATATAGTAATAATAATAATAACAATAACAATAACCATTTTTAAATAATGATATATATATATATTAATAATGATAATAATAATAATAATACTAATAATAATAATAATAATAATAATTAGATAATAATAATAATACTAATTATAACTTTAACGATAATAACGATAGTAATAATAAAAAAAATAACAATTTTTAATGATAAATCTATTTTATTGATAAAGATAATAATAATGATAATAATAAGATAAAACTAGAACGACGATAAAAACGACGATAATAATAATCATTTTTAATAAAAATATCAAAAATTCAATTGATTATAACTTCTAATCCGTTCATCGAAACCATTCGATATCTAAAGGAAAAGTTCTTAATTTTTCGCTAGCTTTCCAAGGATATGCATATCTTATACCTTATCTCAACCGCAAGTGTAACTAATTCAAGATTCAACCTAACCTGTCTAAGGGCAATATCAAAAGTACAAGCATGCATAATCCTAAATACTCGAGCACTAGTCAAGGATACACTATTAGTATGTAAAAGTTAAATTATGAGTACTCACGTATCAATATTGAGATTCAATATTGCAGGAAATGTACGTAGACGCAACGGAAATGATAAACACTATATTGACCTCACGAGCATACCCATGAACCATACTCAATCACCTCCATTGCTATAACCCATAATTTCCTTAATCCTAACCTACTCGAAAAACAATTTTGAAATCACTCGGACAGCACTCCGTCGTAATATTTTATGTATACTAATAATATCTTGAAATAATACGGAGTAAATATATATATGTAAATCGATTGAGAGAGTTTATAGAAAAATATTTTCAAGTTTCTATGAAATAATGAAACCTATTGAATTCTATTTATAATAGATTTTTGAATTATTAAAGTGAATTATTAAAGTATGAATTATTAAAGTATGAATTATTAAAGTGAATTATTAAAGTATGAATTATTAAAGTGAATTATTAAATTATGAATTATTAAAGTGAATTATTAAAGTATGAATTATTAAAGTTAAAGTAAAGTAAAAATAAAGTAAAGGTAAAGTTTAAGTATATTAAAAGTATAAAACTATGTACGTATAATACGCGTATAAATATATATAATATTAATTTAAATCGTTATATATATTTAATAAAATAAAATATAAATATCGTTATCTTTATCATACTAGTTAAGTAATGAGTTGTCAAAAGTGATTCTAGATATTTATAAAAGTTATATACGTTTTAATAATAAAGTTCTTTTTAAACTGAAAACGTTTTTGTACGTTTAAAACTAAATAGATCAATCGAGTCTTTATGAGATTCAATCTTCCACTATCCTTCGTCTAGTTCTCAATGATTGACAATTTGTTCTTATTTATAAATCACTTTACCATTTTTCAAATATTGTTAAAATGGAAAGATTTCTCAAATCAACGTGGGCCTTTCAACAGAGACTTGTAATCATAATTCAATATATCTGATAATTCAATCATTTGATCTTATCTTCTAATTCCATTGATAAATATTTTGAAACAGATACAATCATATAAATTATTTAATCTAATATTTTGTTTACGTTTCAAGTTATAATATATATACACATATACATATATAATCATATTCGTTTGATGGTTCGTGAATCGTTGGAACTTGGTCGAGGTTGAATGAATGTATGAACATAGTTTAAAATTCTTGAAATTTAACTTAACAAATATTGATTATCGTGTCGGAAACATATAAAGATTAAAGTTTAAATTTGGTTGGAAATTTCCGGGTTGTCACAGTACCTACCCGTTAAAGAAATTTCGTCCCGAAATTTGAGTGAAAAGGTCGTGAATGATAATAAGTATGTTTTCATGATGCATACGGGCTGAAAATTAGAATTTTATCATCAGCGAATAATTTGGATAAACAATCCATTTATATAAAGAGTACGAATGAAGCTAACATAGAAGAGTGAAATGAGTAAGTGTAGATTCATCTTATCATTTGACGTAGATATGATTGATTCCCAGATTTCAAGGGATTTGAAGAAAATCTTCTTAACAAGATTTGACTCTTCGGTAAACAAGGGAATTATGATCCGCTTTAAATGCGATCGTCCATTTTAATTGTTCTGTCGGAGATTTTCTTATAAATTCACCTCATTCGTTTCCTTACAACTCACACCTTCTGTTGATGCATTTTATGCAAGTCCTTAGACATCTACCCACGTCTATAGCAGGTACATCAGTTTACAGGCCACCATGATTGCTCGTTATTATCCTATCCGTGTTTGTATGTGGTTACAGGAACTGCAGGAACGAGATTTAGATGTTTGACTATGTTAAACTTAGTCAGACGTACGAGTGAAGCCTCACTAGTACGGCTGACAGGCTCATACGCACGGTTGATGCTGAGCTAAGTCACAATTACAACCTAACTGAGAAGACACGAGTGAGTGATCACCTGTACGGCTGATGAAGCCAACTCGTACGTGTGATGAATGAATCATATGGGTGAGTCAACAGCAGGGGTATATAAAGTCTTATGTTCTTCATTTTAGGTTAAGCCTCTCATTTGTTACACACACTCAGATCTAGTGAGCTCCTCCGATTCTCTCTCAGTCCAAATCACCCAGGTGGTGAATAATAGCTCTAGGTGTTGATCTAATCACACTTGATTTAGTTGTGGTTTGACTAAATTAATCAAAAAACAACTTAACCTATTCACTAGAGGGTTTGATTCACTTGTTTCGCCATTGTGTGAGTTAAATCTGTTGATTTCTAAGTTCCTAGTCATGTTTCATCACCTTCTATTCTTTCCCCCTCAACTCATATTTTAAGTATTCATCAATATGCTCCATCCAGTTCTGATTTTCGATATACTTCTAACTTTCATATCGGTCATTCTTCTTTTTCATCTACCGCCGGAAGAATCTATTTACTTCTACTATACTCTTGGGTTTATAGTGTTTCTAGTTCTCCCGTGTCTTATATGCATCGATATATATGGTTTATAATTTCTGGTTTGTCGTTGGGCTTTATATGTTCCCTTATATTTCAAAGTCTCTGCTTCTGTCTTCTATAATCATTATCATTCACAGTTAATGCTCTCTTTTATTTGCTACAATTTATGCCCCACTTTCTATTTCGGAGTTTTGTCCTTTCGTTTCTTCTTCTTGCGATTAAGCACCGCTTGTAATGGTCCAGAATTCACAGATATGAATTTCGGAATGAACATTGTTAATGTTCTAGGAAGGAAATTGTGATGGCACGATCTTGACTTGTCAAATTACTAGAATACCTTGGAAAAGGCCGAATCATCAAGAAATATTTTCTTGATATTTTAGAGGTTAAATAGAATACAAGAGTCGTATAACATGGCACATGATGATGTTATGATCTGTGAATCATCAGGTTCCATTTAGAAACTCAGCATGACTTACTGTAATATAATCACATTGATCAAGTGTCAATATTATACTAATTCATGCTTCAGTTCCCAACACTACTTCAAAATATTCCTATTTTAAACTTGAATATTTCAGAATTTCGAAACTAAAATAGTTTCTTTTATGATGTAATACAGATAGCGCGAAGAGGTAAATGATTTCAAATAAGAAAATTAAGAAAATATCTTCAGAAATATGGAGGATATTTATAATGAAAGATATGATGATATTTTAGAATTTCTAATATCAGAGGATGATGAAGAATATTGTCCGCAGGGGTTTAGAGTCAGGAGCAAGGTATTCGTTAATGACTTCAGCAGGTACTGAATCATTTGGATCCTTTGAAGTCAGGTTCAGTCTTTGTAATTTGTCCACAGCCTCCTTCCTACTTTGCTCAATCCGTTTTCCAGTTCCAATGTAACATCCCGCGTTTTTCCGTTAAATTTATTTTAACACCGTCTTTTTTTTTTTATATAATATCTTTCATTATTCAAATTTGTATCTTTCGTTAACTAACGTTCATAATATTCTCGTTATCTAATTATAAAGTCATCCGTTACTCGAACGTTTTTAAAATATTCGTTGGGTTAATTCCCGCACCCGCTTTGAAACTCGAGGGACCGAGATTGCCAAATGGGCAAACTAGTTGACTAGGTCAACTAGTCAACCCACTTACCACATCCATTCATTTCATCTCCACCTCCCACCTTCATCCTCCTCTTTCTCTCTACTTCCCATTTTTGAACTCAAAACCCTCAAACATAAAATCATCATCTAAATCCGATTGGAGAAGCAAACATCAAAACAAAATACATATTTGGAATCCTCTCTTCATCCTCTTCAATTTGATACCAACTTCATCTCATTTGGGTAACTTTCTAAAATCACTAATTTTATGTGTTCTTGAGATTTTTGAGTTATAAAGTTGTTAATTAGTGTCTATGGCTCATTGTGATGTCGTGTATGTAATTTGTATGCTCGATTCGTTGTTTTTGGTGTAACTAGTTCAATATGAAAATTGCTTGCTAAATCCTTGATTTTGGATAATCAAATGTTGTTAGATTGTTAAAGTGCATGTTTTAAAAGTGTTACTAGTATCATTAGCTTCGTTTTGATGTGTAGGTTGATTAAGAAAACTTCAAAAACATGATTATTGATTTTGAGATGTTTGACTAGGGTTTGATAGTTCTTGACATGAATTTTTGGATGCTTGAATGCCATGAAATGTAAATTGTTAGTGTTTAGTAGTAATGTATGCTTCATTACCTTCAAAACGGCATATCACATGTGTGAATTGGATTCCCGAAACTTAAAATGCATTTGATGAACTTGAAACTTTGAAAATGGATTCTTAATGATCACTTGACGGAAAATCAGTTATTGAAATTGATGTTTTTGTTTGATGAAACATGTTTAGTTGTTTTCCTTGTCAAATTACCTTTCCAACGATATATAGTATGCATTTTGGATGTTTTCGGTTCATAAAATATGTTAATTTGAGTTTTGGTTCGTGACTTGGACCATTTTTCTGCAAACTGCATGTTTCCCAGGTATTGCGCGCCGCGCATATACCCGCGCGCCGCGCAGAATTAGAAATCCCAGATGTTTGCCTTCGTGGTTAAGTTCTGACCAGGATTTACACTTGGGTGCGCGCCGCGCAACCCATTGCGCGCCGCGCATACTGCCCAGCTCATTTTGTCTTTGTTTTTCATGTCACAAAAATGTTTCCCACTTTACTATAACCCCGTTTACCATGAAACTTGACTATTATGCTCGTATATGACTTCTCATCATGAGAAAATTGTCGGACACCCGACCCGACCCCGTTGACCTTGACTTTGACCAAGTTTGACTTTTAGTCAAACTTAACCAAACAATTATACGATCGTTCTAACATGCTTAGTTACTTGTATCGTGCATGAAACTTGACTAATTGATTCACATGCTACATAATCGAGTCGTAACGAGCCATAGGACTAATTGAACATCTTTGACCGTTTGTGTTTACCGTTATTGATATAACCTATATGTTTAGGTCAAGACTAGCCTTGTCTTTGCACGCGTTTACTTGTTGAAGTACTTTTATAACTCTCGCACTCAAGGTGAGATCATAGTCCCACTTTTACTCTTTTTGAACTTATATTTGGGATGAGAAAACATAAACGATTCTTTTGAACTAAGTGAACACAAGAACGGGAAAACAAACATTCTACATACGAGTTTAGAACAAAAATCCTCAATTCGATTATCATTAGTTACACTTGCCGGGTGTGAGCGAGAACTTATGTTATATGGCCATATGGGTTGACAACCCTCATCTTTGACGGTTCGCTACCGTCTACGGATGAAATATATTTTCGAGAATCAGTGTTTGTTCTAGCACTATGGATGGGGTATACAATGGATGGAATGTTAAGCTTTGATAATTGGGTGCTCGTGAAACAAACTTTTGGAATGTATTACTATTATTTCTTTGATGCAAATCTTGTGGTTCACTTGTACTTACTTACTTAAACCTATGATTTCACCAACGTTTTCGTTGACAGATTTCTATGTTTTTCTCAGGTCTTGCACGATATGTGAAACATGCTTCCGCTTACTATTTGATACTTGCATCCGATGTCGAGTATACATGCATTTCATGGAGCGTCTTTTGACTTTACTTTAAACCGTGTCGCCTAGATTTCAATCGTACTTATAACGTTGTAACTTAACTTTTGGTTGAACAATTCTTGTAAACTTTGAAACAATCTTTATTTTGAAATGAAGGCGATATATTTTGGTCAACGTTATCTTAAAGACTTATAATCAGGTAATGGGACCCACGTAGCCGACGCCGTCACTTGACGATTTGTCGGGGTCGCTACAAGTGGTATCAGAGCCTTGGTTGTAGGGATTTAGAGTTCATTTGTGTCCACCCCGAGTCATAGGGTACATAGGTGAATCTAGACTACAACCGGCATATAGACTGAAGTAGGAATTATTTGACTAATTGTGCATTTATACTCGAACTCTTCTATCATATCTAACTCGTATTCGATCTTGATCTTACGTTGATAAATTTTGTTGATGCGCCACCTTGACTTTATGAAGTAATGTTAAATGCACATGAGAATCAGGGTAATATAATTTCCGGGATTATATTACGGTGATTCACATGGACGTTCCGACATTATGACGTAAAGAATTTAAGGCGAGTCAAGGAAAAATTTCCTCTCTATCCTATTTCCATACTCCGGTTAGTATTGTTGAAAATACTAACCAACGATATTCTTGTCTCATGAAGGAACAATGGCTCACCAAGGTCAACACAATACTCCTCTCGAAACTCTAGAACAAGCTCTTCAACGAATGATAACCACCGCCGTGGGTACGGCCGTGGCCGATCACTTTTCTAACAACAACAATCATGGAGCCGGTAATTCAATCGAAGGTTGCTCCTACAAGAACTTCATGAAGTACAATCCTCCCACTTTCGATGGAACCGGAGGACCGGTTACTCTCACCCGATGGTTTGAACAAATGGAGACCGTTTTTAACACAAGCGGTTGTCGAGACCAAGATAAGGTCAAGTTTTCCACCCTCACCTTCACCGGCATTGCTCTCTCGTGGTGGAACACGTATGTACAATTGGTGGGAAGCGATGAAGCCCACACACTCTCTTGGACCGAATTAAGAGAAAGAATGATCACCGAATACTTCCCGCGCGACGAGACTCGAAGGCTCGAACAGGGTCTAAGGAATTTAAAAACGGTCGGAAATGACCTCGAAGCTTATAATCAACGGTTTACCGAACTAGTCTCGATGTGTCCAAATCTCATGACTCCCGAATCCCTAAGAGTCGAACTTTACATGGATGGCCTCCCTAAGAGCATTCAACACAAGGTAATGACATCTCAACCCACTAACCTACAAGAGGCTTTAATAATGGCCCGCCAAGCCTTAGAAACGGTGAATGAAATGGAAGCACCGGCACCAATGGTCGAGAACCACCCGAGTAACAACAAAAGAACATGGGAAGCCTCTCAATCAAGCAACCACAACAATAACAACAACCCCGCCAAGAAGCCTTTTACCTCCAACGACAAGAAAAGCTATGCCGGAAAACTACCTTTTTGTAACGAATGCCACAAGCATCACTTTGAAGGATGTGGCAGGTTTCACCACCGGCGCCAAGGACCCGTCGCTCGAAAGATGCCCAACGCACACAGAACGGGTGCTTGCTTCGAATGTGGCCAACTGGGTCATTTTAGGAATGTGTGCCCAAATAAGAAAATCAACCCCAACGCACGCCGTTGAACCTTCAACATCGACACCTAGGATGCCCGGAACGACGATGGACTAGTAACGGGTACGTTTCTTCACAACAAACCGTATACTTCATACTTATTCGATTTCATTACCGTTAGACGTTTTATAACCAAGTCTTTGACTCGTGCTCTTTGCACTCCACTTTTTCCCTAGACACTACTTAGGCAATTTAAGTGACCAACGGAATATATTGTGTGCCTATAAATTTTATCAGAGGATATACGTTAAGAATTATGACTTGACACCTATAGAACTAAGGAGCTCAAAACCTATTCGTTAAGGAGAAATTTTTTTTCTTTCTTTCCTACAATTATGTATGGATTTTTGTGAACTAAATAATTTTCGGTTGGAAACCGATACCCACTTCCTCGTATCCATGACCTCATGATTATTTGCGTGAAACTCGTGTGTATTCCAAATCGACCTCCGTTCCGGTTATCACCAATTGGGGGTTAAGGGAGACGATGTCTCCTAAGCCATTTCCGAACTCACAACGTTAGTTGTAAATCTCTCTTAGTACCGTTTGATTTATTTAGGACTCCGTCCGTATTCATGAACCTCCTAAACCACGTATGCAACTTATCTAGACAAATCTGTTATCGTATTTATAGATGACATCTTAACTTATTTAAGTAAAGAAGGAAAACGAACAACATCACCATCTTACGCTCGAACTTTTGAGAAAAGAGCAACTTTATACCAAATTCTCCGAGTGAGAATTTCTGTTGAACGAAGTCCAATTTTCTAGACCATGATGTTAATGGTCAAGGCATTACAATCAATCTCGAAATTAAGCCACATGTAATCAGGAAACTCTCCCAACTCAGACTTGTATTCGTAAAATCTTAGATCTCGTCTATTTTTACCGAAGATTCATTTCTGACTTTTCTCGTGTTACACGACTTTTAAACTCGTTAACTCACTAAGGAAAACTTTAAACCTCTTCATGTCTGAGCCTTGAACGTGATTCTTCACACCAACCTTCCTAGCTAAATTCGTATAGCACTAGATGGAACTCAAACATGGAAATATTTCTACTTGAACGCCGAAAGGCATACTCTCTCGTCTCAAAAATCAACATAACTAAAATTCGTTATTTTGCACGAAGAATTTGAATACTAAATTGTGGATCCGATCAATTTTCTCGTCATCCCGTACCACACTACCTACCTCTGTTATTTCACCGTCACCGTCTAATATTACTGGAATTTAAGATAACACACAATCCAACGATACTTCACTCTTCTTTGACTTAACGCCCTTGCGTCACTGATAATCGTCCAACCATTATTCAACCCCGAACTATACAATTACGTGTACTATCTCGTTTCTCTTTCAGACTTCATTTTTTTTTTTTTGACAACTAGAGGCACGTTATGGCAACCTCGAGATGTAAGCTCATCCTATTCTAAGTCCTCGTTTCACTCCTATCTTTATCGCTCGCACTTCCGTTTAAGGGAACTCCTTGTAACATTTCTCCATGGATAGAGAAATTCATCATATTACATTAGTATTCGCCACGAGGGTGAATAGTCCTAACGAACATTTTTCGAACCCTAACTGACTTGTTCAAACGTATCTTAATAGATTCTATTCCAACACGGTGTATCTTTGTCAATTATTCCGTATCAAAATACTCGTTTCACTTCTAGTTTTACAAGAAACCTTGGAGACCCGCTTAGACATGAGTACCGCGTACCACCCACAAACAGACGAACCGAACAAACGAACGATTTACGTCTTCGAAAGACATGTTTCAAACTTGCATGGTCGCTTTTAGTAGATCCCTCTTACAACAGTAGTTACCACTCGTGTGTTCACACGCACTTTCCGAAACCCTATATGACCGCTAATGTCATACCCCTGTTCATTTAACCAAAGCATCAACCACCGAAATCTGAACTCCATCAAGAAACAACAATTGAAATCATTCAAATCCGAGGAGGGCTCGAGACGATCCGTAGTCGCCAAAAGAGTTATACCAAACTTAGATGAAAACCTCACAAATCCCAGTGTGTAACCGCGTAATATTGAGAAACCGCACCTTGGAAAGGTGTAATCCATTTTGGGAAATCGAGAAAGGCTATAGCCGCAATATTGAACCTTTTGAAACCTTGGGGCGTATTGGAACCGCTTCCTACCGTTTAGAACTTCCGACTCAATTAAGTTTCCGTTTACCTTACATTTCGTGTAACAAACATAGAAACGTGTCCTGCGGAACAGGAACGTGCAATTCTTCTAAATGCACCAACTATTGAAGACAAACTTCTCTTCATAGGAAAACCAGTTGAAACCGGGGATCGTAAAAATCCAAATTCATGAGAACACTCAAGGACGTACCTTCACTTATTCATAGCATTGACATCTTCGGTCTCGAATGAGAGGTATCGATTATTACTTCCAACTAAATTTCGGGACGAAATTTCTTTTGAGGTGTGGATAATGTAACATCCCGCGTTTTTCCGTTAAATTTATTTTAACACCGTCTTTTTTTTTTTATATATAATATCTTTCATTATTCAAATTTGTATCTTTCGTTAACTAACGTTCATAATATTCTCGTTATCTAATTATAAAGTCATCCGTTACTCGAACGTTTTTAAAATATTCGTTGGGTTAATTCCCGCACCCGCTTTGAAACTCGAGGGACCGAGATTGCCAAATGGGCAAACTAGTTGACTAGGTCAACTAGTCAACCCACTTACCACATCCATTCATTTCATCTCCACCTCCCACCTTCATCCTCATCTTTCTCTCTACTTCCCATTTTTGAACTCAAAACCCTCAAACATAAAATCATCATCTAAATCCGATTGGAGAAGCAAACATCAAAACAAAATACATATTTGGAATCCTCTCTTCATCCTCTTCAATTTGATACCAACTTCATCTCATTTGGGTAACTTTCTAAAATCACTAATTTTATGTGTTCTTGAGATTTTTGAGTTATAAAGTTGTTAATTAGTGTCTATGGCTCATTGTGATGTCGTGTATGTAATTTGTATGCTCGATTCGTTGTTTTTGGTGTAACTAGTTCAATATGAAAATTGCTTGCTAAATCCTTGATTTTGGATAATCAAATGTTGTTAGATTGTTAAAGTGCATGTTTTAAAAGTGTTACTAGTATCATTAGCTTCGTTTTGATGTGTAGGTTGATTAAGAAAACTTCAAAAACATGATTATTGATTTTGAGATGTTTGACTAGGGTTTGATAGTTCTTGACATGAATTTTTGGATGCTTGAATGCCATGAAATGTAAATTGTTAGTGTTTAGTAGTAATGTATGCTTCATTACCTTCAAAACGGCATATCACATGTGTGAATTGGATTCCCGAAACTTAAAATGCATTTGATGAACTTGAAACTTTGAAAATGGATTCTTAATGATCACTTGACGGAAAATCGGTTATTGAAATTGATGTTTTTGTTTGATGAAACGTGTTTAGTTGTTTTCCTTGTCAAATTACCTTTCCAACGATATATAGTATGCATTTTGGATGTTTTCGGTTCATAAAATATGTTAATTTGAGTTTTGGTTCGTGACTTGGACCATTTTTCTGCAAACTGCATGTTTCCCAGGTATTGCGCGCCGCGCATATACCCGCGCGCCGCGCAGAATTAGAAATCCCAGATGTTTGCCTTCGTGGTTAAGTTCTGACCAGGATTTACACTTGGGTGCGCGCCGCGCAACCCATTGCGCGCCGCGCATACTGCCCAGCTCATTTTGTCTTTGTTTTTCATGTCACAAAAATGTTTCCCACTTTACTATAACCCCGTTTACCATGAAACTTGACTATTATGCTCGTATATGACTTCTCATCATGAGAAAATTGTCGGACACCCGACCCGACCCCGTTGACCTTGACTTTGACCAAGTTTGACTTTTAGTCAAACTTAACCAAACAATTATACGATCGTTCTAACATGCTTAGTTACTTGTATCGTGCATGAAACTTGACTAATTGATTCACATGCTACATAATCGAGTCGTAACGAGCCATAGGACTAATTGAACATCTTTGACCGTTTGTGTTTACCGTTATTGATATAACCTATATGTTTAGGTCAAGACTAGCCTTGTCTTTGCACGCGTTTACTTGTTGAAGTACTTTTATAACTCTCGCACTCAAGGTGAGATCATAGTCCCACTTTTACTCTTTTTGAACTTATATTTGGGATGAGAAAACATAAACGATTCTTTTGAACTAAGTGAACACAAGAACGGGAAAACAAACATTCTACATACGAGTTTAGAACAAAAATCCTCAATTCGATTATCATTAGTTACACTTGCCGGGTGTAAGCGAGAACTTATGTTATATGGCCATATGGGTTGACAACCCTCATCTTTGACGGTTCGCTACCGTCTACGGATGAAATATATTTTCGAGAATCAGTGTTTGTTCTAGCACTATGGATGGGGTATACAATGGATGGAATGTTAAGCTTTGATAATTGGGTGCTCGTGAAACAAACTTTTGGAATGTATTACTATTATTTCTTTGATGCAAATCTTGTGGTTCACTTGTACTTACTTACTTAAACCTATGATTTCACCAACGTTTTCGTTGACAGATTTCTATGTTTTTCTCAGGTCTTGCACGATATGTGAAACATGCTTCCGCTTACTATTTGATACTTGCATACGATGTCGAGTATACATGCATTTCATGGAGCGTCTTTTGACTTTACTTTAAACCGTGTCGCCTAGATTTCAATCGTACTTATAACGTTGTAACTTAACTTTTGGTTGAACAATTCTTGTAAACTTTGAAACAATCTTTATTTTGAAATGAAGGCGACATATTTTGGTCAACGTTATCTTAAAGACTTATAATCAGGTAATGGGACCCACGTAGCCGACGCCGTCACTTGACGATTTGTCGGGGTCGCTACATCCAAAACTTCTCTTTTTCTGCGCTTTGCCAGCACACTTCATCATTATCATCCAGCTTTTACCGTTTAAAGTCGTTTATAGTTTTTGCTGCTTCATCAGCATTTTTTTTTCCATTTTCGGAGAACCAATTAGTAGTTCGGAGTGTTTTTCAGAAACTTCACATTCAAATTAAGTCCAGAAGATAGACGTTATATATACACATATAACTGTTGGCGTAGACATGCTGCGAGATTTCAAAATACTGATTGCTAATTCCCAATGATTCGTATGGCAATTCTCATTACAAGATGCGAATGAGTAAATGATGGGGTTTCAATGAATAATTATAATGACTTTTTGGAGAGGCTAAAGTCAAAGGGTAATGAAGTTGTTGGTACATCTGCTAATAATGTGGTGGAATGTAAAAGGTTTCCTGGTAACGATGGTGTATATCTCAAGGTTATAATAAAGTTAGTCTGACTGAAAAGTCAAAGTTGACTTGCTGGAGCTGTGACAAATCTAGCTACTTTAAATAGGAGTCGCAAAGTTATTTTTGCTAATAAATGCCAAAGAATCTGACGCGGATACGTTGTTTAAACTTTTACTTTGGTTTCAAGAGTTTTTCGGGTACATAACTGTGGGTAACATGTGGTTGGATCATCTCGATTGCTCATCATTCGAAGTGTCTTCAGAAATTTTCGAAGGGTTCGAACACAGATTGTAATCGTTAACATACATTTGATGTTCTAACACAGTTTTGAAGTCAAAATATAGCTTGTGAAAGATGTAAGGATCTAAGAGTGATGATTTTGATCATATCTCAAGTTGAATTTTGAGATTTCAAAATCAGAATATGTAATTAAATTTTGAATGAGTATGGTTGTTTTGATTTCTATATAAGAATGTATATTGTTGTGAAAGTAGGGAGTATAATGGATGATTTGCTGAATCAGATTCGAAGAATGTAACATATTAATTGTGAATTTATATATCTCTCGGGTATTACCTACCCGTTAAAAAAAAATTTCACAATTAATATTTTGTACAAAAGAATTTTATTACAGTCTTTATGAAAATATATATATATGTATATTTTCTTCAGATGTAACATAGATTTAATGAGTTAATGTTAAATTAAACTCATTTGATTTACGGTTGAAACTAGAATTGAATAATCCCTAAAGGCTTTAAAAAGTACATAACTTTTACGCAATATTTCTTTAATGACATTGAAATTATAAATCAATACTTCGTTATTTGTTGATGTATGATGTTCGGTTCGTGGAATTCTTGTGAATTTCGCAAAGTACGAATGATGTTATCTGAAAAGTTTTGGGTACATCGATGATGAAAGTGTAAAATCAAATATATACTTGATTTATTATGAATTGGAATTTATTGAATTGCGACAGAGATTGTAGTTAACGCTGGTTAAGTTGCGGCCGAAGGACGTACATTATTACTTATTTGTAATATGAATTAACCGAGTAGTTAAGATTAACACACAATAGCTTAGCACGGAAAGATTTATTTCAATATATATATATATATATATATATATATATATATATATATATATATATATATATATATATATATATATATATATATATATATATATATATAAATAATATACATATAATTTCTTCAGAGGGAATGAGTTAATTCTTCATAACTCGTTGATACAATATACACGTTATTGATTCGTAATGATGTCTACAGTGATTCTTGAACTGACGGAGTTTGTGATGTTATCGGTGTTGTTGATTCGGATGTTGACTGTACTGACGATGCTGGTAATGCTGACGGTACTGTTAATGCCGTTGGTAAAGCAAGTTTAGCTTGTTAATCACACACCATTTTTGTCAGGGTTTCTACTCTTCCTTCTATCATTTTGGTTCGCTTAACTGATTTATGGTTAGGGCTAGATTAGATAATCTCTAAGACTTTAGAGATTACATAATCGTCGCGGAATGTTTCTCCAATGAAGTTATGAATTAATACTTCGTCAGTTATTGTTGTTGGTACTCCTTGGTATCTATGGTGCGTATGACGTTGATGCTCGTGGGACAGATTGTGAAGTTGAGGTTTACGACGCGGTTGTGGTTGGAGGTGGTAATGGTACTGTTGGCGTTGATGATGGTGGTACTGGTTATGCTGCTGATGCTGCTGCTGGTGTTTGTAATCTCTGCACCATATTCTCCAAAGCCACTACCCGAGCGCGAAGATCGTTGACTTCTTCTATTACACCGGGGTGATTGTCGGTTCGGACGAGCGGATAAATAAAATATAAAATTTGATGTAATATATAATCGTGACGAGATACTCTGGAAATGAGCGAGAAAATGGTGTTTCGGCCAGGTTCGCCGGTAAGTGCTTCAGGTTCTTCGTCAAGAGGGCAATGTGGTGGATGGAAGGGATCACCTTCTTCTTGTCTCCAATGATTGAGGAGGCTACGAACCCATCCCTAATTCATCCAGAATAGGTGATGACTGATTGGTTGATCTATTCCGGTCACACTGCTTTCGGAGCTTGAATAGGATTCCATTTCGAAATCTGAGTGACTTGAACTGATGATGAATTCCATTTCGAACGATTGGATAAAGGATTTTTTTTTCGATATGAAATGATTTTGACTAACGGATGATATTCTAATTACATAGAATATATATATATATATATATATATATATATATATATATATATATATATATATATATATATATATATATATATATATATATATATATATATATCAAAAGATTTCGTAGATTACGGAGGACTTTGCGAGATATGTCAGGCAAAGTTTAAAGTAACAGATTCGATAAGATATGATTTAGCAGATATGCTAAGATATGAATTTTTATCTATACACTATTCATGCAATCAATGCAGCAAGACGTGTCTTAGACTAAAAATGATAAGCAGGTAATTTCCTGAGGATGATAAGTAGTTAATTTTTGACACAAAATGATAAGCAAAACTTTTAACATGCAGACACGGTCGAAGTTCAGACTCACTAATGCATCCTATCGACTTATCAGTTAGACACACTAATGCAGACCTGGTTCGCTAAGACCACCGCTCTGATACCAACTGAAAGGACCCGTTCATATACATTATAAACGATTCACAATAGTTGATTACATTGCGAGGTATTTGACCTCTATATGATACATTTTACAAACATTGCATTCGTTTTTAAAAGACAAACTTTCTTTACATCGAAAATTGACAGGCATGCATACCATTTCATAATATCCACTATCCAACTATAAATTGATTTAATAATAATCTTTGATGAACTCAATGACTCGAATGCAACGTTCTTCGAAATATGCTATGAAAGACTCCAAGTAATATCTTTAAAATGAGCAAATGCACAGCGGAAGATTTCTTTAACACCTGAGAATAAACATGCTTTAAAGTATCAACTAAAAGGTTGGTGAGTTCATTAGTTTATCATAATCATTTATTTTCATCATTTTAATAGACCACAAGAATTTCATTTCCAGTTCTCATAAATATACGTCCCATGCATAGAGACAAAAATAATCATTCATATGGTGAACACCTGGTAACCGACATTAACTAGATACATATAAGAATATCCCCTATCATTCCGGGATCCTCCTTCGGACATGATATAAATTTCGAAGTACTAAAGCATCCGGTACTTTGGATGGGGTTTGTTAGGCCCAATAGATCTATCTTTAGGATTCGCGTCAATTAGGGTGTCTGTTCCCTAATTCTTAGATTAACAGACTTTAATAAAAAGGGGCATATTCGATTTCGATAATTCAACCATAGAATGTAGTTTCAATTACTTGTGTCTATTTCATCAAACATTTATAAAAGCGCATGTATTCTCAGTCCCAAAAATATAAAGGGAAAAAAGGCAAATGAAACTCACCATACTGTATTTCGTAGTAAAAATACATATAACGTCATTGAACAAGTGCAAGGTTGGCCTCGGATTCACGATCCTAAATTAATTAATTATATATATTTATGTGTTGGTCAATATTTGTCTAACAAATTAGGTTAAGTCATAGTGTACCACAATCCTAATGCTTGAGACTAATATGCAAAAGTCAACAAAAGTAAATTTGACTCAAAATAATTTCCAAAAATCTATACATGATTAATATATAGTTTAAATATCGTCGTTTTATATTTTTAAATATTTTTAAAAGATTCATTAGAGTAAATAATATAATTTATTTATTAATAAATAAAATTTTATATTAAATTTATATAATAAAATATACTTTTATATATATTAAGTAATAAAATTTATAGGGTTCATTTAATATCATAAAGATAATATGATAGGTATTATTAAAGTAAGTTATTACACGTAGTAAAATATGTTTGTATCATATATTTATTTGATAAAATAATATCTATAATGATAGTAAGTAAAAGTTGTATTATTTTGTAATAATAATTATTATTATAAAAATATCAATATTTATAATTACTAAGATGACATTATGATAAAACGATAATTCTAATTATGATAACTTTAATATTTACGATAATTTTTAATATTATCTTTAAAATAATAATTCTATTTAAAATAATAATAATAATGATATTTTATAGTAATAATGACATTTCTATTAAAATGATAATTTTTGTTAAAATGATAGTTTTAATACTAACGATACTTTTAATAATAATAGTAATGATAAAAATAATAAGAACGATAATTTTATCTAAATCAATATCTTATAATATTTTAATTTCATCATGATACTCTTACTCATTATTTCCTAATCATTTCGTTTAATAGCTTTTAATCGTCTTTTATATCGTGTTCATAATAATGATAATAATAGTAATCAAAATAATTAGGTGTTACAAATATTTGTTTTAATTACACTAATATTAATAATGATAGTTACTATAATATTATTAACGATAATACTAATAATTATCTTAATGATAATATAGTAATAATAATAATAACAATAACAATAACCATTTTTAAATAATGATATATATATTAATAATGATAATAATAATAATAATACTAATAATAATAATAATAATAATAATAATAATAATAATTGGATAATAATAATAATACTAATTATAACTTTAACGATAATAACGATAGTAATAATAAAAAAATAACAATTTTTAATGATAAATCCATTTTATTGATAAAGATAATAATAATGATAATAATAAGATAAAACTAGAACGACGATAAAAACGACGATAATAATAATCATTTTTAATAAAAATTTCGGAAATTCAATTGATTATAACTTCTAATCCGTTCATCGAAACCATTCGATATCTAAAGGAAAAGTTCTTAATTTTTCGCTAGCTTTCCAAGGATATGCATATCTTATACCTTATCTCAACCGCAAGTGTAACTAATTCAAGATTCAACCTAACCTGTCTAAGGGCAATATCAAAAGTACAAGCATGCATAATCCTAAATACTCGAGCACTAGTCAGGGATACATTATTAGTATGTAAAAGTTAAATTATGAGTACTCACGTATCAATATTGAGATTCAATATTGCAGGAAAGGTACGTAGACGCAACAGAAATGATAAACACTATATTGACCTTACGAGCATACCCATGAACCATACTCAATCACCTCCATAGTTATAACCCATAATTTCCTTAATCCTATCCTACTCGAAAAACAATTTTGAAATCACTCGGACAGCACTCCGTCGTAATATTTTATGTATACTAATAATATCTTGAAATAATACGGAGTAAATATATATGTGTAAATCGATTGATAGAGTTTATAGAAAAATATTTTCAAGTTTCTATGAAATAATGAAACCTATTGAATTCTATTTATAATAGATTTTTGAATTATTAAAGTGAATTATTAAAGTATGAATTATTAAAGTGAATTATTAAAGTATGAATTATTAAAGTGAATTATTAAAGTATGAATTATTAAAGTGAAAGTAAAGTAAAAATAAAGTAAAGGTAAAGTTTAAGTATATTAAAAGTATAAAACTATGTACGTATAATACACGTATAAATATATATAATATTAATTTAAATCGTTATATATATTTAATAAAATAAAATATAAATATCGTTATCTTTATCATACTAGTTAAGTAATGAGTTATCAAAAGTGATTCTAGATATTTATAAAAGTTATATACGTTTTAATAATAAAGTTCTTTTTAAACTGAAAACGTTTTTGTACGTTTAAAACTAAATAGATCAATCGAGTCTTTATGAGATTCAATCTTCCACTATCCTTTGTCTAGTTCTCAATGATTGACAATTTGTTCTTATTTATAAATCGCTTTACCATTTTTCAAATATTGTTAAAATGGAAAGATTTCTCAAATCAACGTGGGCCTTTCAACAGAGACTTGTAATCATAATTCAATATATCTGATAATTCAATCATTTGATCTTATCTTCTAATTCCATTGATAAATATTTTGAAACAGATACAATCATATAAAGTATTTAATCTAATATTTTGTTTACGTTTCAAGTTATAATATATATACACATATACATATATAATCATATTCGTTTAATGGTTCGTGAATTGTTGGAACTTGGTCGAGGTTGAATGAATGTATGAACATAGTTTAAAATTCTTGAAATTTAACTTAACAAATATTGATTATCGTGTCGGAAACATATAAAGATTAAAGTTTAAATTTGGTTGGAAATTTTCGGGTTGTCACACAAACTGTGGATATCAGTGCGTATAGCAATATAAAGACACGGGAGGATTATAAATAAAATAATCCCTAGAGCATAGTAGAAATAAACAGATTCTTCCGGTGGAAGTTGGAAAAGAAGAACGATCATTGCGATAGTCAGAATAAGAACAAGGATTAGAACCAGATTAAGCATTATTATAATCTTTTGGATATATGAACTGAGAAAGAAGGTATAGAAGTGGTGGAAACTAATGGAATGGAAAAGGTAAATTTATAATGGAAATATCAGACAAAGTAATCAAGGCAGATCACCGTATTTAATTATAGAGATCTTAATTCCCTTATTCGCCGCAGAATCAAATCTTTTAGATTTCGAAAATCTTCTTAAAATCCCTTGAATTCCGGAATTCAATCAAGACAACGTCAAAAGCTAAGACGCACCTTATCTTCTAATTTCAACCGTGACTACGTCAAAAGTTAAGATGAATCATTACTTTCCTATTTCACTCTTTGGTGATAGCTTCATTCGTACTCTTCGATTAATCGAATTATTTTTATCCATATTACTCAATGATGATAAAACTCAAATTATCAACTAATATTCGTCATGAAAACATTTTTATTGTTAGCCATGACCACCTCACTCAAATTTCGGGACGAAATTTCTTTAACGGGTAGGTACTGTGACGACCCGGGAATTTCCGACCAAATTTAAACTTAATCTTTATATGATTTCGACACGATAAGCAAAGTTTGTAAAGTTGAGTCTCAAAAATTTTGAACTGTTTCATATATTTATTTGACTTTCGACCATTTCCGACGATTCACGAACAACTATTTGTAAATAGATACATATAGATATTTAATTATGTGTATATATATATATATATATATATATATATATATATATATATATATATATATATATACATAATAATAATAATTTGAAATATTATTTGAAATAATATATGAGTTAATTGTTGGAAATAAATATGTAAAATTATATGCGATGTAATGAAAACTACTATTATAATTATACATTTATATATATATGTGTATATAAATATGTATATAAATACTACTTGAAAATATATAAAATAATATTAAATTTAATTGTTTAAAAATATATAATATATATTTACGTGATAAAACTTGTTATTTAAAACTGATTATATATAGAGAGAGTGTAAATGGAAAATGAATGAGTTCGAGCTTAATTATTAAACGTCAGTAACACCGGTTGATGTTTTGGTAGTTTTAATATAGATATTGTACATGTTCATGAAGGATTGGAATAAAAGTTGGACTGTAAATTGATTACGAAGATTTTAGATTTGTCAAAAATATTTTTATCTTTTTAAGTTTAAATATTAGTGCTCCGTACATATAAATTGGAACAGAAAATAAATAATTATCGAACCGTTTTAATCAGGTTTCAAACAGTTAATGAGTGAAATAATTAAATACATTTAATCTAAAAATTTGGGATTTTTATGAACACTTTTATACGTTAACTGTTTAGCAATGAACACGTTATAGTCATCCTTGACTGTCGGTAGTCTAATAGTTAAATATGCCCGTGAAGATTGAATTATGAAATAGGATTACTGTGCTTTCCTTGTTTTTATTCCACAACTTGCTTCTTTCATTTTTACATGTGTATATATGAGTTATGCAAATACATAACCATTACAAAAACTTGAATCACAACTTGTAATGTTCTTTTCATATCTGTCGACCTGGGTTACACCACAAAACCACCATCCACACCCTCCACGACACCACACCACCGGAGATCATCACCACCGCCACCTTCATCTCTAATCTCTCTCTCTCTCTCTCGTTTTTCTTTGTTTGTAACCGAGAACCATTAACATCATCACTAATGCTACAGTTCTGGGTTCTCCATTTTGGATGAAGAACCACCTCAAACAACAATCACCACTACCACATCAAACCCACTTAATCTTTTTTTTAAACCCGTCATCATTTCGATTTTTTATTTTTTATTTTTTTGGTACCATTTAAAAACAACCATCATGAGCACCATCATAAACCAAACCGTGATTTTAAACTACCAGTTGATTTCTGTTACAGCTTCTTTCACGACCATCAACACCTTGGGTTCACTATTTCCAACCGTCACCTTGAACTACCATCATCATCAGTAAGAAACCGTTTCGTTTTCTGTTTACTTCGTGAGACCTTACAACCATCACAGCCTTCGTGTATGATTTTCTGTTTAATTGGAGACCACCATCGAAACCATTAGTTTCCTATTTTTTTATTTTACTGCTATTCGAACAACCATAACGAACCACCACTTCCATAATCGTTACTTTCACCAATACTACACGAACCCTACAACTAATTCTATATTCTATTTCTGTTATCCTATTATTCGAGACCCACATCAAACCTTGATAAACACAAAACCACTTCTTGTTTTGTTTTCAGTTTTATATCAAACAAACCAAAACCCACCTGCAAATTTTTTACGTTTCTGTTCAGATCACCAACAACCGAATGCTCCTTCTCCTGTTTACGTTTCAATTTCATACCCTAATTGAAAACCCTTTTTCATAAGTTTCTTATTCTGTGAATTTAACGTTAAAGGTGATGATGTTTGACGGTAATAATTATGAAGCTGTGAGGGTGAATGACGATGATGATTGATGACGAACGAGAATGATGGTGATAGGAGGAGATCGTGATGAAGAGATGACTAAAAGATGATGATGAAGACCGTGAAGTATGACGGTGAAAAATTGTGGTAACTAGATCGAGATATTTAATTAAATGATGATGAATGATGATACGATCGATGATGATGATGGCTTAGATGTCAATGAGGATTAAAAAGTGACAGGGTGATGTTTGTTGTTACTCATTTATAAGAGGATGAACAGACAATGGTTATATAAATATTTAAGCTGTAAATTAAAAACAGAAAGACTAGATGGCTCAGATGGTTGGTCGTGTTGTTATTAAACATAAGGTCTTGAGATCGATTCTAAGCAACTGCAAATTTTTTTTTTAGAAGCGGTAGTTGTTTGGGCCGTGATATAAATAAGTTGGGCTTCAGATTAATTAAATGAACTAGGTATTTGGGCCGACGATTGTTTATGATATTTAGTTGGGCTACAAGGCTTAGTAGGCTTGTAAATTGTTGCTGGGCCGAATATGAAAATAATAAGGATTAATACATATGGAACGGGATTATAATTAAGAATTGGAACGGATCAGATGGTTAGGAGATGTTTGTGTTAACCGAGAGGTCGCGGGTACGAGCCGGGGCAAGGACATTTATTTTTTTGGAGCTTACATTATGAGGTAGTCATTATTCTTATTGTTATTATCATTATTATATTACTTTTATTATTATTGTTATTATTATTATTATTGATTATTGTTTTTATTAGTTGTTATTATTATTAATACTAGTAATATGTTTATTAGAATAATTAAAGGTATTATTATGGTGATTACTAAATACAATATTATTATTATTATTATTAACATACTTAGGATTATTATTGTTATTATTATCATTAGTTTGAAAATAATAAAATTTATTATTATTTTCCTTAAATATTAGTATTAGTATCATTTTTATAGTTATTAGTACTATTATTATTATGATTACAAATATAGAGATTTCAGATACAAATATTATTATGAAAATAATTGAAAATACAATTAAATTACAATTTAATGAAGTACAAACAGTATTATTATAATTACTATAATATTATTATTTTCAAATAATACAACATTATATTTATTATTATTAATATTATTTTATAAAATAACTATTAGTTAAATAAAACTATACTTAATATATATAACATAACAATATTAATATGTTCATATATAAAATGAATATATTTAATTAATTTATTAATGAAACATATAAGTTATTAATATAAAAATGATACCAATAATAAATAAATATATATAGGTATATATATATATAAATTTGTTCGATTTCAATTATATGTGTTAATTTATATAAATGATCTAGGTTCGTGAATCCAAGGTCAACCCTGCATTGTTCTGTTGTTTAATGTCGTCATATGTATTTTTACTACAAAATACAGTATGATGAGTTTCATTACCCCCTTTTTAAATTCTTTTGCAATATATATTTTTGAGACTGAGAATACATGCGTTGCTTTTATAAATGTTTGACGAAATAGACACAAGTAATCGAAACTACATTCTATGGTTGAATTATCGAAATCGAATATGCCCCTTTTTATTAAGTCTGGTAATCTAAGAATTAGGGAACAGACACCCTAATTGACGCGAACTCTAAAGATAGATCTATCGGGCCCAACAAGCCCCATCCAAAGTACCGGATGCTTTAGTACTTCGAAATTTATATCATGTCCGAAGGAGGATCCCGGAATGATGGGGATATTCTTATATGCATAATGTGAATGTCGATTACTAGGTGCTCAATCCATATGAATGATATTTTTGTCTCTATGCATGGGACGTATGTTTATGAGAATTGGAAATATGAAATCTTGTGGTCTATTAAAATTATGAAATGATTCTTTATGATAAACTAATGAACTCACCAACCTTTTTGGTTGACACTTTAAAGAATGTTTATTTTCATGTATGAAAGAATTCTTCCGCTGTGAAATTGCTCATTTTAAAGATATTACTTGGAGTCATTCATGACATATTTCAAAAGACGTTGCATTCAAGTCATTGAGTTCAACAAGATTAATATTAAGTCAATTATAGTTAGATATATTATGAAATGGTATGCATGCCGTCAACTTTCGATGTAATGAAATATTGTTTTTTCAAAAACGAATGCAATGTTTGTAAAATGTATCATATAGAGGTCAAGTACCTTGCGATGAAATCAACTATTGTGAATCATTTATAATCGATACGAACTTCGTCCGGATGGATTAGGACGGGTCTTCACAATCCATGGACTTTTGTCCGTTAACTTCTTCATTTCTATTTCTTCATCTTCATCTTTGATCTTAACTCTCTCTCTCTCTCTCTCTCTCTCTCTCTCTCTCTCTCTCTCTCTCTCTCTCTCTCTCTCTCTCTCCCCTTCCAATCTTTCTCCAACCTAAAACCCCTAAAAATACCATGATTTGGATTGTAGCCATAAGCCATAGTCAAACCTCTATATAGATCAAAGCTTTCACATCCTTGCAATTTCTTGCCCAAATACTTCCAAAGAAATATTTCAGCAAAAATTACCACCAAATTTCTAATATGTTAATATTCCAGATCTGGTGACGGCTGTGGTTGTGGGTCTTCAATTTCTTATAGTAACGTCATCATCTTCAAGTGTATTTTAGAGACTTAGCAAAGGATCTAGTAGTAGAAACAATAAAGCCTTTAAGTCACATATCATTAGGGATTTGGCAAAGGTTACTGCTGGTGGTGGTGTTAGTGAAGGAGATGACGGCAACTTAACATCTGGTTATGATTTTCAGATCTCGAATCCAATTTACAGATCTCATGGCGCCGATAATAGAGGCGAATGTAGTGGTTGTTAGCTTTTTATGAAATGGTTGTCGCTTAACAGATCTTGTTGGTCACCAACATTAGGGTATTTGACCAATTGGTCATGTGGGTATTTAACAAATTGATTAAATTAGGGTTTGTTTTTTTAGGGATAAAGATGAAATTGATATGGTGAGTAGTTTTCAAAGTTATTGTTTGATAATTTGTAAAGTTTATGATTAAAGTTTGTGTCTTGAATTAGGTGGTTGTGTATTTGTTGGTGGAAGAAGAATAAATAAGAAGATGGAGAAATGGAGAAGGAAGTTAACGGACAAAAGTGCACGGATAGTCTTAGACGTGTGTAAAATGACAAAAATACCCTCGTGTGCATGTCACATGCTTGGGATTAACAGATTAATTTAACGTTCGTAAGGTGATTGGACTATTCACGAATAAAATGTAAACTTCTGGATTAAAAAATGTTAATAAGTCAAGTTTAGACTATCCGGGTAATTTTCGCCAAACCGACTGTCCATTTAAGTTTGTCTTCTGGACAGCCCTAATTTGCACACGCTAGATGAATAATTTACCTGACTTTTAAGTAAAATTAACGTATTAACTAATTCTTTTATAGGAGCATCTTATCTTATTTAACTATATATGCTAAGTAAAATTTACCTGACTCTTAAGTAAAACTAGAAAAAATTCGACCGCGCGTTGCTGCGGTTGTGTTCAACGCGCGGTCATATTTGTATATACGTTGTATATACGTGTACGTATATGTATGAAATATAGCTCGAAATATTTAGTGTTTTTTTGACGATGTCCGTTTCGCGTATAGTTAGTCGCGTTGTGTTCGTAAAATAATATCGAGTTGAACGGTGGTCTCGGAAAAATTTAGCTCGCACTGAGCGAGAATATAGGGCCCGTTATTTAGTGTTTTTTTAACGATGTCCGTTTCGCGCATAGTTAGTCCCGTTGTGTCCGTCTGATTTTTTCGAGTTGAACGGTGGTCTCGGAAAAATTTAACTCGGACCGAGCGAGAAGATAGGGCCCGTTAAAAATACGGGTGGAATCATTTTCTTTTGTTTTTTTTAAAATTATATATTTACGCTTTTTACCCCTAAAAAGTAGAAAGTTGGGGGTCGTTTTGTATATGAAGCCGAATTTGAGGGCCGGGTGTAGTGTGAACGCAAACTCAAAACGACATTCGGATAAAACTGAAACTACGATTTTGCCATGCATATCACTATTCACTATATACATTAAAAGAGAGTCTCGATTAGCTAATAAATATTTTTAAAACCCTCTTAATTACCATTAGATTAGAAAATTACATTATAATACCCCTTAATCCAACGGTCCTTAATTATAAAATATTAGCTAATAAATCCATTGTTAAAGGGGATGATTCTCACACACACTTTTTTGATCCTCACACACCAATTAAGTATTATTAGAAGAACGAAAGGTTAAAATAGGTGTGTGATGATCAAAAAAGTGTGTGTGAAAATCATCCCCATTGTTAAAAACACTCATTCCTAAAATACCCTTTTTTTAATAATTAAAAAAAAAAAAAAAACACGGATTACGTTCGTGAAACCCTAAATATTCATTCAAGCCTTTTTTTTTTTCCTCTCCCAAACTCACCGATTCTTTTCAAGTTACAGTCACAATTGATTCAATTGCAATGTTTGATGCACAATCATGGCTTGAATATCACTCAACAAAGGTACGATCAGGCTTCTATAATCCCTGTTCATTCCTATAAGCCCTAATTTGATTGATAGTGATAGTTCGTGTTTCTTCAACTTCCGTGAAACCCTTGCCCAAAATCCATCTTTCCGCTGTTCTGTCACTCCCTCAAAACCCTTAATCCAATTATGCCCTTTCTCTCATGGAGGTTTATATATATTTCATTGTGTATTTACTAATTTCAGTCATTGGTAATGATTGATAATTCGGGCTCTATTATTAAATATATGCATTTGGTATTCTTAATGATGACATCCATGTATTAAAGTTTCATCCTTTTTATTTAGTAATCTGTATTAGCCCTTTAATTTGTTTGAAACTAATGGTATTGTTATTTGTTATATTTTCACAGTTTATTTTCATATTTGTATTGATATTGACATAAAAAAACATGAATTTGTGGAATTTTTGGGGTTGGATACTAATTCTTGATGTGGGTTATGAAAAGTTAGAATCTTTTTTGGTTTCGGATGATCATTTTTGCAGCACCCGGATCCTATTGGAAATGGGTTAGGAACAGAAGCTATAGTGGAAGCAGCAGGACCAGATTGTATCGTACCTGAGCAGACCACACCCGTTAAACTTCTTGGATTAAAGGTGTGCTCTTTTGTTGCTGCATATTGATATTTGAGTGTTTGTGTTGTTGTAGTTTTGGATTAGTTGATCATTGCCTAAAGCTATAGAAACTTGATATATAATATTTAACAGTGGAATTCTTTATATGAATGAATGGATCGTTATGTATCGTCTGGAATTTCAATTTATTTATAGTTTTTTTGTCGGATAATAGATGATGATTATAAGGATATGATCATCTTACAATGGCTAAGGATATAAGGAACGAGTGAACGAGGTAAACGAGTTACTTTTTTTTCTTTTGTAAATTACAAAGTAAAAATGATAATGCGGAATGGTTGTGTCACGAAAAACCGAATAGTTAGTTAATAAGACGTATGAGATTGGCTAATTCTTTTTGGAAGTTATAGTTAGCTAATGCATCAAATATGATTAGATATTTAATTTAATTTAATTGTAAATCATAAAGTAACTCTAGGATAAGAAGTTTTATTATGCATCATAGTACTCTTCAAACAACTATCAACCTGTTTTGACCCCTTTTGTAAGTGAATCTTTTTGCTAACCTCATTTGACCCATAAGAGATAAAACATAACCCCAAACAACACATTTACATGAAAATGGGTTGAATTTTCCATCCACTTTGTGTTTAAGAGTTATGATTTTGGGTTTCCTGACGTTGTTTTATGTGAATCTGCAGATGATATTGATCATGCATCATACTTGAGGAAGATTTTCTGTGTGCTTGAAATAAAGATGAAAAATTATGGGTCTGCATGTGAGTCACAATAGATAAAGCTACACATTTTGATTTCAACACATATAGAAAGGGGGTGCCACTTCTAATTCCCACAACTGTGTTTCTTGACTTCTTCTAGATATAACAATGTGGGTGAATCGGTACGGTGTACGATTAAAATTTGGCGCCTTACAAGTTCATAATCATACCAGAGCTTAGTGGCTTTGCTCGACTCTTTAGCGTGAGTTCAGGTATTCAGTTGCTACAAACTAAATTCTATATATACTTACATTGTGTAATTAAAAGTAAATGGTTTGTGCCTTTGTGGTTTATATGTTCATGACAATTAATTATAAAACTTGTATTATGGTCATGCTATGCTATTTTTTTTTTTGTCGGTCAAATTATATTATATTAAGTCATAAATCATACTTTTATTGTAATATATATATTAGTGGCACTCAACGTCTAAACCACATCTGATGCTACTAAATATAAATTGGTAAAATGGGTGCATTGTTGTTGGTTGCTTCAAAAAAGTCTACTCTATATTACTGCTCAACGGCAGCTTTAAATTTAAATTTTAATCATGATAACGCAAATAAGTTTTACTTTCTTATCAAACTAAATTATTATTTGTTAAATTAATAATCAATAGTATTAACGAGGATACAATTCGCTGCGGGTTAGTTTTGGTCGGTTAATAAAAGGTTAATGGGCCGGTTAACGTTACGGTTGATTGAACAGTAAAAAACGATTAACGGTCAGACTATTAAATGTTCAAAAAGTAAATGAGTAAAAAATAATGATAAAAAAAATTAATAAAAATTTACGTTAAATTTTAATTTTTATATAAAAAAAAAAAGTATGCCAAAATATCTCCAAAGTTAGGTATTTTCAATAATGTCACCATGAACAGTAAATGGGATTTAATATCACTCTATACTTTAAAAGAGAGTTTTTATTAGCTAATAATTATTTCTGAAAAATCCTTTTTAACCCTTAGATCAAAAAAAGACACTCACATACCCTTTGATCTAATGGTCTAAAATGATTTTCTAACTCATAAATCAATTTTAATTCTCAAGAGATTGCACGAACTATTGCAACGTGGTTGTAGGTGAAGTTAGGGTTTCAGGTTTCAGCGATTGCAACGTGACGTTGTGCTAAAAAAATGTAGCTTCGACCTCCAACCTCATTCGTGAAGAGATTTCAAGATTCGGATTCGATTTTTGATATCCAGGTTCTGATATAACATTTTAAATTAATCATTAGGTTATTTGATTTACGTGACTGTAACTTTATAATATTATAATGAGAATTGAATTGGAAATACCCATGTTGATATAGCTAATGTGGATATAACTACCAGAGATTCAATAGCTTCAAATAGGAAATACCCATGGACTTTAAACAATTTCTGGTCTACTTAAATTAATGTTTGATCTGAATTTATATTGAACAATGTTGTAAATAAATTAAAAAACTTTAGTAACTGAGATGCCTATTTATTCGATGCCAAATAGGTTGCAATGGCAAAACACAGAGAGTTAATTAGTATATATACGACCAGATGATGAAGCAAACTGGTGGTCAACCATCAATGTAAGTTTCATGATTACTTTTTGAGTTTTGGGCAACTGATTCATTTACCGCGTATGGATAGAACTTCACTAGCCAGAGGTCCATTGACATGACGGTATAGCGGTGCACCTCTAACCTTGAGGTTATGGGTTCAAGTATAGGGGTGGGACAATATATAGATATGCTTATTAGCCCATCATGATACTTTACAAGTTTGCATCGACTTCTACACAGTTTGTAATAGCCCATCATCTTAATTGATTATTAAGTTTTTCGTTTTTGATATTTTGTTTATTCCTGAAATTAGGAAATGGACAAATAAGTGATGACATGTAAACTAACTTTGTTTTATCCGAGTCTCATTTTGGTTACTGACTCATCTTGATCAATCTTGCAATGTGGCTTTAATAAATTGCTTAATTCGGTAGAGTTTTATGACGTTAAACCCATGTAAATTTGTTTTCGTATCCACAAACTGCACTTAATTTACCTATGAATTGATTGTGCCCTTCAAATAGGGTGTCTAACAACTTCGGTAACATTAGTGTTCATCGTTTACTTGTATGTGAATACAAATTATTTTTGACATGGTAAAGAGTTGATTTTATTAAAACATTCAATACATTGAGTAAACAAGTTTACTTTTGTAACCCTGCGTATTCGAATTAAAAGTTTACTTTTGTAAACTCGTGAATTCACGGGTATTAAACCAAATTCAAAATACCTTAAGATCATGGTGAACAAATCAATTTCAGAGAAGCAACAAATCAAAATACAACAACGAAAAATCAAAATGGACAAGTAAATTTTGTGTGACATTATCTGAAAATGACGTAATCTTTGGTTTTGAGCTCAGTAAACATAACAGACCGTGAGTTGCAAGGGGAGGTTCCATTTTCAGGTCCTTTACAAGTCTCAAGTTCAAGTGAGTTTGCATGGGCAAGAAGGCGATTCAACAATTCCTCTTCGATTAATTTAACGTAGTAGGTCGAGTTTAAAATTGTATCTTGGCCTTGGGTTACATTACATTTAAGAGAGCCAAAATGTATTTAAAATATTGAGAAAACGTGTTCTAGAACTCGAGATTCTAAAGTAAATAGCTGGAAAGAGTGAGAGCGGCTCGATACGTTTCATCATGGATGATTTCATCATTGATACTATACTAAAGTTTTTCGTTCTCCATCTGAATCCAAGTCATCGGCAATATCGAAGGTGATATTCAAACTTGATTTAGTTCTGTTTGTGAAAAAATCAGATAAAATAAAAGAGGAATACTATTCTATTCCAATATTAGAAATGAATTCTATAAATAGAAAAAAATGTTCAGAAATTCAAATGAAGTTGAAATTTGTAACAAGAGTCTTTGATTACCACAAATCACTAAACTTCATAACTGAAAGAGATGATTAAAAGAGCATGTGGGTTGTGTTGTGTACTCATTGAATTTTATACTAATTAGTAGCTTTGGAATCTTCTCTAATACTTTTTGAATACATCCTTTTGTATATGGTATCACTAATTCGCACCTACAGTTTTATCTAATTATATGTTGTCTGAGTGGCCTTGCCACATACGAGGTGGCAAATTGGGTGGAGCGGGTAATGGGTCAAGATGGATCAGAACAACACAACCCACATGCTCTTAATCCTTATCATTTTATTCTTTATGCAATTAATTGATATAAAAGACATGATTTAAAATTTGAGTAAAAATATGAGTAAGAATGTAATTAATATGAAGCTACCCTCCAACTCAAGCACGAAATCAATGTTGAGTCAACAATAATCCAGTCCACCGGGTGAGGTTTTTTTTATCCTTCACATATACACCAGCGAAAGCACTAAATAAGAAGAAAGCCTAACCCAAGACAATAAAGGCCCTGTACATATAACAAAATAAATAGCCCAAGGGAAGTAGCATTTTCAAATATTCCAATGTTGCAGGAACTTCAGTCTGTACGCGGTCATCTTATGGTGGAGCATTCAAGATGTTTTACTCTAGAGGTAACTTTTGTTTTGTTGATGCGACTCACGGAGAATTGAAATATGCTGTCCAATCGAGAGTCAATCGCAAGAGTGGTCTAAAAAAGGTTCTCATTGATTTAGAACTACAAATCATTATAGAATTGTTTAAAATTTGAACTTCATCATTGATTTAGAATAGGATCATTTATAATATTCTTACAATTGTGAATATATTGCCTGTTTTACCCTTTGCGCTAAAAGTGATTACGGCTACCTGTTTGGGAAAGAGATTCATTGTTATGTTATCTGTAGGGAAGGAATCTTTAATTATATTTTTGTTGCAAGTCTTTACTCGAAACTTACTAATCTTAGAAATGCATTAGGGAATTTGGTGATCTTTTCAGAGTAACTAATCTCATTTTTAGAGGGGCTACGAGCAATTGTCTTCATTTTAACAATTTCAGGTGAGTATATATATTACCATATCTCAACTCTTCTTTACTATTTTGAGTCAGTTATTGCTATTCTGATGCATTAGTTGTGTATGAGCTTCGTTAATTAAGAGTGTTTTGATACATTATTTCACTTTGAATTTTGTTTTCATACCATAATTTTGAAATTATATGATATGAATGTTAATTAATTGTCAGTTTGAATTTATAATTTTAAAATATATATTTTATTTAAAATATAATTTTAGGGTTTAGATTCCAGGGTTTATATTTTAAGGTTTAGGTTTAGGGTTAGAGTTTACAGTTTTAGGGTTTCGAGTTTAGGTTTAGGGTCTAGATTTAAGGTTTACGGTTTAGAGTTTAGGGTTAGGGTTTTTGGTTTAGATTTAGGGGTTAGGGTTTAATTTAGGGTTTAGGGTTTAGATTTAGGGTTAGGGTTTTGGGTTTATGGTTAGGGTTTAGGTTAGGGTTTATATTTTAGGGTTTAGGGTTAGGGTATAGATTTAGGGTTTAGAGATTAGGTGTAAGGTTCTGGGTTTAGATTCTAGGGTTTATATTTTAGGATTTAGGGTTAGGGTTAAAGAGTTTTTAGGGTTTAGATTTAGGGTTTACGGTTTAGAGTTTAGGGTTAGGGTTTAGATATAGGGTTTAGGGTTCAGGGTTTAGGGTTTAGATTTACAATTTAGGGTTTAGATTTTAGGGTTAAGGTTTTGGGTTTAGATTTTGGGTTTAGGGTTTAAATTCTAATGTTTAAATTTTAGGGCTTAGGGTTTAGGGTTAAGGTTGGGGTTTAGGGTTTAGATTTTAGTGTTAGTGTTTTGGGTTTAGATTTTAGGGCTTAGGGTTAAGAGTTTAGGTTTAACTTTAGGGTTTAGAATTCAAGGTTCAGGGTTTATGTTTAAGTTTAGTTTTGAAGTTTCGGGTTTAGCTTTAGTGTTTAGAGTTTAGGGTTTAGGGTTAGCATTAGGGTTTAGGTTTAGCTTTAAGGTTATCATTAGGGTTTGGGTTTAGCTTTAGGGTTAGGGTTTGGGGTTTAGGTTTAGCTTTAGGATTTAGAGTTTAGGGTTTAGGTTTAGCTTTTGGGTTTAGAGTTTAGGGTATTGGTTAGGGTTTAGAGTTTGGGGTTTAGCTTTAGATTTAGGGTTTAAGGTTTAGAGTTCGAGGTTCACCTTTAGGTTTGAAGGGGTTAGAGTTTAGAGTTTAAAGTTTAGAGCTGAGTTTAGCATTAAGGAGTATAAAATGCGTAAATATGAGAGTTTTGTTACTTATATCGGGTGTATTTGATATTATGTAATTTAGTTGGGTATATTTATAATTTTAAATATTAATATCGGTATATATGATAATGCCCTTTTGTGTTATTATGGTTGGAGATTTTCTTAAAATTTCAACATTTCATAAAACCCGCGAAATCGCGGGTCTTTTAACTAGTTGGTATTTATTTTTTAGGGGTAATTCACGTTATTAACCTAAGAATCCCATTGGCTAGCACATACAGTATATATAACAGTAACATGTGAGGGTTAATTTCATCTTTTAACAATCCGGTCGAAGATTGTACCAGATCCTTCTTCATTAATAATATCTTCTCATACTCTCCATATCTTTCTACATCTTCACTGCACTTAAAAACCTTCGATTATCAACACCATCTGCCATCATCATCTTCCTCATCGGAACTCACCTTAGGCAGCTCTGTACACTATCTTCACCCAGATTCGTCATCATCGTCATCATCATATGGGGTTCTTGGATTGCTTCTAACCCTATCTCTCTATTCAGTATTCACACAAACTTTGTAAACCCTAAACCCCCGATATCTATGATATAATCGTTAACCGATTCATAGCAGGTAATCTCATAAATTTATTATCTTTTATTTTGTAATCATGTTTTATTTATCATCTATCTTTTTAAGAATTTTGATCTTCCTATGAATTTTGGGCTCCGTAATCTTCTGATTGTGATACGTCTCAGCTACTCTTGATTTGTTTTTGTTTTCGTTTTTGTGTCAAACGATTGATTTAATGAAGGATGTGTTCCAGAATTGGTGAAAGCAGGCATCTGACGCGATAAAAAAAGGTGTAGGTTGATGCTGGTGAAGTCTGTCAACTGTGTGAGTATATTAAGTCTTTGTTCGTAATTTGTTGTTATCTTTTTGATTGCTCTTTAAGTTTGTCAACTTCGATCCGAAACCCAATCTGACTCAATATCCCGAGGTGCCCAATTTTATATGTTGTGATTATGAGTATGGAGCTTCAGTAACATGAGTTTTTATATGTTGCGATTATGAGAATGGATTCTTTTATTTTATATCTTATAATTATTATGAATATGGATATGGATGTTTCATACTTTGTGAGTTTATGACCATTGTGCAATAATGTTACAGGTTCATGTTAACTACATTAGAATCCTTTGGTTTCTTCACTCAAAGTTGGTGACTTTAGTGTAATCTCTTATAGGTGTCAAAATGGGCAGCTTTATAATTAGTGATACCAGGTAATGTTCTTTTCTATCATATGCTTAGCAAATGTTATTTGGGTATTTCTTAGATTATATCTTTATCTTTATATTTTATAATAATGAAGAAAAAAGTTATCTAACTGATATGGATAAATAAGCAACTTTAGCAGTTATACTATCAAATGTAGGAGGCTTAATTTAGTTGTGTAGATTTGCTAAACTACTTTGCACTTTTTAGTTGGTTGAAACAAAGGAAACAATAACTTCACTGGGAAAGGGGGCAGTTTCTCAAATAGAAAAGGATTTATCGATGAGATAATTGAAATAAGCCTGTTATGTTGGTTATGGTAGATATATGGGAAGAAACTTTGTGTTATGATTGTTTGACTTTTAAAAGTCAAAATTCAGTTGGAATTTGACTTTTGTGCACTTGGTTGAATATTCATTTTTAGTTTATGGAGTTATGGTATATGCAGAGGAGTTTAATCGGAGATTTTTAATGGGTAATTTTAGCATCACGAAATGTAGCACATAGCTATAATTTAATTATGATGTTAGTTTCCTTTTTATGGTTAAATGATTTGGGAGTAACATTCTACTACTGTACTATCTCACATATCGATAACTTTTATACAGGATGCAATCGAGAAAGAGCCAAAGGTTGGCGTTTTATTGTCACATAATTGTAGACGTCAGTATTTAAGAGTGACGACCAAGATTGGGACAATTGAGCACAAGCAAGATGTTTAGCCGATTAACAATTTGAAGAACAAATATCCGCCACACCGCCACAAAGTTGCTTCGAATCTGCATTTGCTTTTTTTTTTGTTTTGTTCTGTTCTCTATGGTAACATATTTTCTTCCTATTAGTGTTTCATATTCTTTAACTTTAGTTATATTTGTTGTCCCTTATTTCTATCTTATGTGTATTGTGCCATGTTTCCTTTGATGTTGCACCTTCGTTTATTATGTTTGTGGTTTATATTATTTACTTTCAACCAGTAGTTTTAGGTGTTCACATCTTCAGTCTGAATAGACAAAGAAAAGAATATTGGAGGCATGTCTGCTGATCCAACTGGTAATATATATTTGGATTTTGCATTTCTAAATTTGTCCGCAAAGGCAAGTTGCTTATAGATATCATTACAACAGACGAATAACTTAGGTAGTTCCTCTGCGTGTGAACTTAGTGCACCTATGTATAACTCTTCTGTTCTAAGTTTGACTTTCCAACAAGCTTTGGTTTTTGGCTGCTTTTTGGTCTACTTTAAGTGCATTGTTTAGATTTTATATATATATTGGTACTAATTTTTTGGTTATAGGTGGATGTGAGGTTATGGTAACTTAGATAGTATAAAAACTCCCTGAATTTAGCATGTGTATAACTGTTTAATCTCCCAGTGTTTTTGTCGCCTGAAAATGAGCTGGATTACAATAGGTAGTTTCTTTAGTTCGCTTCGGTTTAGTATTAGGTTTTTATCTACTGTATGTTCTTCCCTTTTTAAACTCTCTTTGGACTAACTTTCGTGCTTTTAGGTGGAGGTGTTGCCACTCTATTTGTAGAACTCATTAGGTCTTCCTCAACTGTCGTTAATGAGTGTAAATGATTGTTATGTGAAAATTATGCTTGAACGCAGCCCGAAGGTTCATATCTGCAATTCTGTTAATACAGGACTAACAATTAAAAATGCCTGTTACATAATTTAAATCCTATATGTCAAGTTGAGTTAACAGAAGCAAACATCATATATCATGTTAACACTATAACTTATTCAATTATTTCCCTTAGGTAAGACATTTCTTACATGAATGTTACAATCTAAAAAGATGCAAAATAAATTGTTCTTTCCCCCTTACTGTTTTCACATTTTGATCATTTGAAGCACTATCAAGACAATGTCGTTTTGGGGAAGCTTCTACAGATTTGAGCAACAACAAGAATTAAAGTCAACGAAACAACATCTAGAACGGTGTCAACTAATGTTTACATGAAGGCGCCCCCCCCACCACCCCCACCCCCACCCCCCACCCCCAACCTACCACCCACCCACCACTAGTTAACTGTTAATTAACTAATCAACTTTAACTAATTCTTTTAAGGGAGCATCAATATCAATAATCAGTACTCCGTCCTATTTTATACATATACATGGATATTATTATAGTCCAGTCCAAGTTTAAAATTGCTAGTACTTCTAGCTTACTATTAAGACCCCATCATCATGTAAAAAGATAAAGATATACTGTACAAAACTGTAGCCTTTTCTTTTTTTTTTTTTTTTTTTTTTTTTGACCCACCCAAAACAAAAATTCAAAATTACAACCTTGGTCAAATTAAATACGGAAACTGGTAGTAGTATAAATACTCTATATGTTGCAGGAATAAAATAAAAAAAATTTATAAATCCAGACATACCTTTTTTTACCAGTGAAAAACACGAATACCATAACACATGAAAAACCAAAAACCGAAATACAAAGGGCCAACAAAACTAGAACAAAAGAACACGACGTCACAAAACAAACCAAGAAAACGACAGAGACCTTAGCGACCCTTAGCCTCGGGTTGCGATAATACATGGTCTTTTTTTCTTCTTCTTTATGAACTGCTTTTCTCATCCTATTGGGAAAGGAATAGGAATGTACACTTTTAGGACCATTTGGGAATATGATTGACCAGTGGCGGATCTAGGATTGGTAGTCAGTGGTATCATCGGTTAAAACTCTAAAAAAAAATTCTACTAGATGTCTTATTTCAGTAGTGTCACTCAAAAAAAATGTACACTATCCGGTGGTGTCACTAGTTAAAAACCCCAAAAAATTTCACTACATCGCGTATTTCAGTGGTGTCCCATACAATCACTCGGGCTATAGTAGATATGCTCTCAAGTAAAAAGTTAGAAAAGGTCAATTACAATGGTTTTATAATCAATGAGTTTCAAACAACATTACATTGCTTTTACTACCAAACCAACTATCAGACGTGAAACAAATAGAATAAAAAATAAGGCTTTTCTTCATAGAAGGCTGAAATAACACCTCTCCAAATATGTCAAACGACCGCTGCGATAATCGTGTAGAGCTTTCACTTTTAAACTTCCTTGCCAATCATCGAACCATGAAATCCATTCAGACCACTTTTTGAACATCAGCAAATCCACATCCACCCATATACGAATTCTTTTCCATATATCCATTTATGTTTGACATTCGAAAAAAACATGATTGATAGTCTCGACACTATAATTGCACGACACACAACCAATTTGTTGAATCTTTAGACATTGACGGGATAAATTTAACCGAGTATGTAATCTATCTAACGTTAACCTCCAAAGGTGAATATTAATTTTACGGGGAATACATTTTACCTATCGAGTATAAGGATCAACCGAAGGGAGTTGCAGATCATATGTAATTGAGACTTCTCAATTTAAGAATTTTTAAATTTTGAGTCATATAATGAGTAAATAATTGAAGAGTAGTAACAACATCACTTTTCAAGATTTAAGTTCAAGAAGAGTAATATCGTCGATAGTATTATGGCTTCGTCTTTTCAATCAAAAACATTTTTCGAATCGTCGTGGAAAGACCAAAATCCATTGGGTTTTGATATGAACAAAACGGACGATTTATTTTAGTGTGGTGTCCTCATGCCGCGGCCGTCTATCAAGGTATTAGTAAGAGGACAATGTTTTAAATTTATAATAACGGAGCCTGAATCTACTACTCCTTCCTACAGGTAAGTAAGGAAAGTATGACCTATGATCAATCGTTTAAGAAGACAACATAATTGAACCTTATCCGCAGAATTGTCTTAGTAAGTTATTAGATCGAGGAGTAGTTTTGGGTTAATTTTTGGGTTTTCTAAGATCTAAGGTAAATAAATAAAGAAAGAAAGTAAATACGATAACATTTATAATTCACATAAGGTTATAGTAAGTGCGTGTTCATAAGTTACTTGTCTGAGATTGTGAAATGCTGGCTCATGAATAGGTAGTGACTTTGTATTCGTTATGATGTACCTAGACGTCCCTATCGAGTTAATGATATGTCACTAGGTAATTACGTTAGGTTTGGTAATTCTGAATATACACCAATGCCCTCAACACCCGACGTCCATCAAACACGAGTAGGTGTAGGCATGGGCGGATCATTAATAGGAGAGCTCGGAAAAGGTGACATATTAACATTTCACAAGGTCTAAACTTTCTTATGCATAACGAAAGACAAGCTATTCCTAATTCGAGAGAAGCGATGTGTTTTGATGCTTTCTTTAACGATTGGTTAATAAAAGGTAGTTAGGCCCTTAAAAGAGTTTAATCATAAAGAGCACCATGGCCAAGCTACTGAGTAGCTTCCATGAATACGTTCGGTTATCCTAACGATCTAATCCTTGGATTTTAAACAAACAGTTCCTTAATTAACTAAGAATCCTTCAAGCGGGGTGCAATGCTTAAGACCACGTTATGGTGCAGTCAACTGGTCAACATTGGAATGTTTTCATGGCCTTACGTAGCATAGGTATAACTTACAACAACCGATGTGCTTCAGCGTACATGTACTCAGTTTATATGCTTAGTGACTACACTAGCATGGTTCAAGACCGACAATGTACTCCCGGTCTAATCAGAGGTTCCACTACGAAAGGGACCTCTGCCGGAATCCATAACATAGGTTGACTTACGATAACTGGTGTGCCTCTGTCAAACTTACTTTGTATCCGACAAAGTTCTCTTACCAAGGAGTGACATAGATAGTGTACTCTGAATCGGGGTTCGCGACTTCCCAATAACCGAGCCAACTGAAAGAACCCGTTCATATACATTATAAACGATTCACAATAGTTGATTACATCGCGAGGTATTTGACCTCTATATGATACATTACAAACATTGCATTCGTTTTTAAAAGATAAACTTTCTTTACATCCAAAATTGACAAGCATGCATACCATTTCATAATATCCACTATCCAACTATAATTTACTTAATAATAATCTTGATGAACTCAATGACTTGAATGCAACGTCTTTCGAAATATGCCATGAATGACTCTAAGTAATATCTTTAAAATGAGCAAATGCACAGCGGAAGATTTCTTTCATACCTGAGAATAAACATGCTTAAAAGTGTCAACCAAAAGGTTGATGAGTTCATTAGTTTATCATAATCAATTATTTTCATAGTTTTAATAGACCACAAGATTTTCATTTCCATTTCTCATAAATATACGTCCCATGCATAGAGACAAAAATCATTCATATGGATTGAACACCTGATAATCGACATTAACAAGATGCATATAAGAATATCCCCATCATTCCGGGACATCCATCGGACATGATATAAAAACATCGAAGTACTAAAGCATCCGCTACAACGGATGAGGTTTGTTGGGCCCAATAGATCTATCTTTAGGATTCGCGTCAATTAGGGGTGCACTAATTCTCAAAATTAGTGATGTTCCCTAATTCTTAGATTACCAGGCTAAAAGGGGCATATTCGGCTTCGATCCATTCAACCATATAATGTAGTTTCAATTACTTGTGTCTATTTCGTAAAACAGTTATAAAAACAACGCATGTATTCTCAGTTCCAAGAATATATATTGCAAAAGCATTTAAAAAGGGAGTAATGAAACTCACTATACGATATCTTGTAGTAAAAATTTTCATACGACGATACGAAACAATGCAGGGTTGGCCTCGGATTCACGAACCTATAACATTTATATATATTAACACATATTATTGTATTCAAATAAATTTATATATATTTATTAGTGATAACACTTTTATATTAATAACTTATAGGTTTCGTATCTAATTAAATATATTCATTTTATATATTTTATATAAGTAAAGATATTAGTATAGTTAAGTTATGGGTATATTTTTTTATATAAAGATCATTTATTTGTTAAATCAATAATTGTAACAATACTAGATTAAAGATAATTATAACAATGATAGTAGTAATAGTAATAATAAAAATGTAAATGATAATTTTAATAATAGCTTTAATAAAATGATAATTTTACCAAAAATGCTTCTTTTAATAATATAGTTGTACTAATAATAATAATGATACTAGTTAGTAAAAATGATAATAATAATAATAATAATAATAATAATAATAATAATAATAATAATAATAATAATAATAATAATAATAATAATAAAGGTTATCTCAAGAAAAAGTTCCAAAAATAAACGCCTATGCCCGGGCTCGAACACATGACTTCTTGATAACCCGATATCTCCCCTAACCACTCCTCCATCCATTATCTGATTTATATTACAATTTTATTTTATTTATCATGTTTTCTATTTAAATTTTTCATCTTCTTTTTTTTCTAAAAAAAAATATGTCACGGTTGAGGATTGAACCCGCAATCTCTTGAAACCCAACAACACTCTTATACCAATCCTCTATTCTAATTTTTCTGATCTATGAAGCAACTTAAATTCATTTAAACCGAACCATCGACCCAACATTACATTCGGCCCAACCACCAATAATTGACTTCGGCCCAGGCACAAAAAGAAATAAATAATTTGCAGCAGCCTTGGTTCGAACCCGCGACTTCTCATTAACCCTCCACTCACTCAAACCATTCCTCTATCTATTACATTCTGTTTTAATTCACGTAATAAATTTTTTAACCGATATTCATCAACAATCTATTTCGCCAATCGGGCCCAATCTCCTTCCGGCCCAACAGTATTTTAATAACCCGGATTTAACAAGCCCATTTAGCATCCATAATTAATATGAAGCCTAAAATAGAACGTCCAAAAAGAAAAAAAAACGACCTAATATATATATCAAATTTTTATGCTGTAACCATAGGATTCTATTTTTTTTCTTTCTGTTTTGTTTATACGAATAAAAAGGAAGTCCCAAAAGTTAAAACAGCTCACTAAAATAAATCAAGTGGGGTTTCGTTCATCATCATAGTCGGACATCTCAGCATCATCATCTTCGTTTTCGAGCATCATCTCCTTCGCGTGTTAAACAGAAACAGCATTAACTAACGAGTGTAGCAGTCTGTCTTCGACTTGAAGCATCATCTATATCTTCGTTACTGTTATCCGAAAGTAGAAACAGAAATGAACGTGCAGAATTAAATATGGTTTGGATTGATGGCGGTTTTCATGATGGTAACGATGGTGGTGTGTGGATTCTCAAGGAATGATGGATGTTTGCGACTATCGCGAGGACAAAAGAAATATATATATAACACGCGAACGGTGGCTTTAAGTGGAGGTGGTGGACGATGGTTGTAGGGTTGTGGTTTCGGTGATTTGTTGTGGTCAAGAAGATGGGAGGTGGCGATGGGTTGAAGAAAAAAATGGTGAAAGGTGCGTGGGTTGAAGGTGGGTTTCGAGGATGGTGGAAGGTGGCGGTTTGTTATGGTTATCGCCGGGGTTTTGGTTCGTTGCACAAAACAGTTAAACGAAGAAGAAGAATATAATGATGATGGTGATGATAGTGATGATGGTTTTGGTGTGGTGTTCGATATAGGCAATGAAGGTGGTGGTAAAAATGCGTTTGTGTTAAGTTTAAACTAAAGATTATTCGAGCAGTACAATCATTAGGTCGAGTAACATAAATGAATTTTGATAGTGTTCAAGATGTAGTGACAGAGTCGAATAGCTAAAAGAAAATAGAGAGTTGATGGTTCATCTCATTTGCATGTGTGTATGATAGATATAAAGAATGTGTGTATGATAGATATAAAGAAACTAACACTGTGCCAATAATTAAACAATTAGATATGTGAGATTAAAATACAAAAACAGTGACCACATAAATTTAATAGTAAAGTTGAATCATTGATTTTAGAATCGTGATTTGCAATTTAGAACAGTAAGCAGCCGTAGATTTTGGATTCATATGTACAAGTATATCTATATCTATATATCCCTTATATGAATATATCACATTTACACTATACGACTCTAATTTAAATCAGTGATGAGATGATATGAAAGTGATATATAACCGAATTTTTACTAGTAGCCAAATAGAAATCTCAAGAATTCAAAAGGGAAACACTAAAAGTTAATGAATTATAATTCATTTAGCTGTCATCTTATTATTTGGTACGGACGATTTTAACACGGAGATTATATCGTACTCCGTTGTTAATCAGTGACGGATAAAAGTACTCAGAAAAATTTCATATTTTTAAATTAAATGTCTTTATTTATTTTGGTCATTATAGTATAGAATTCAGTCACTAACTATTAAATAAAAATTACATTAATTATTCACTCCCAACCCTAAGTAAAATATAAAAAGTTTTTAAAATTCAACAAATAGTTTCTAAATATATTTTAAATAAGCCTAAAATTTATATTACTCATTTTCGGATATCCGTTTATTTTAAAATCACCTAAGTTTGAATTTAACTTGCTTAATATCAATCGAAACATCAAACGAGTATTAAAATCATTTAATATTTATTTTTAATATACTTTATTTATATATAGAGATATATTTTAAATAAAAATTATTATAATATCCTATTTTTTATTTTATAAATTTTTAATAACAACAACGTATAATACTTCAAATTATATTTCGAATTATTATTTATATATACTTACACACATATCTATTTACAATTAATTGTTCGTGAATCGTCGAGAGCAGTCGAAGGTCAATTGAATATATGAAACAGTTCAAACTTTTTGAGACTCAACCTTACAGACTTTGCTTATTGTGTCGAAATCATATAAGAATAAAGTTTAAATTTGGTCGGAAATTTGCGGGTCGTCACAGTACCTACCCGTTAACGAAATTTCGTCCTAAAATTTGATTGGGATCTTCATGAATGACAATAGGTATGTTTTCATGACTCGCATGAGCTGATATATATAGAGTTTTATTACCATTGAGTAATAAGGATAAAACAATTCGGTTATTCGAAGAGTACGAATGAAGCTATTACAAAAGATTGAGATAGAGATTTAACTTTTGACGTAGTCACGGTGGATTTTCGAAATTCAAGGAATTTAGAGATAATCTTCGAAATCTAAAAGATTTTATTCTTCGGCGAATAAGGAAATTAAGATCTCTATAATTAAATACGGCGATCTGTCTCGATTTCTCTTAATATTTCACTATAAATCCACCCTCTTCGTTTCCTTTATATTTTGGAGTTCCAACCCTTTTGTTTTTCTCTTCCCGACTTTAAGTCAAGCGAATAACAGTCCAGAATTCGTAGGTATGAAGTTTCGAATGAACATGACTAACGTTCTAAGAAGGATATTGTAATGGCACGATCTTGATTTGTCAAATTACCAGAATACCTCGGACAAGACCGAATCATCAAGGGAAAAAAATATTTTCTTGATAGGTTTAGAAGTTAAGTAGAATATAAGAGTCATGTAACATAGCACATGATGACGTTATGATCTGTGAATCATCATATCCCATTTAGAAACTCAGCATGACTTACTGTAATATAATTACGTTGATCAAGTGTCATTATATTATACTAACTCATGCTTCAGTCCCCAACACTACTTCAGAATTCATTCATAGTTTACACTTAGATTTTACAGAAAATTTTAATATAATGTATTACAGATAGCACGAAGAGGTACATAATTTCGGACGAGAATATTTATGAAAATATCTTCAGAAGTATCGAAGATATTTATGATGATATTTTGAAATTTCTAAGTTCGAAAGTTAATAAGAAAAAATTTTTCGCAAGATTTTAACATGACTTCGGAGCAGGATATTTTCTAAAGATTTCATCAGATCCAGAATTACCTGAATTCTTTGAATATATGGTATGGTCCTTGTATTTGGCCTTGGTCTCCTTCATGGTTTATTCAATCTGTTCTTCAGTACCAAATTTTCTATCTAGCATTCTTAACACTCCCTTCTTTATCATCAAACTTTTGACCGTTTCTACCATCTACAATTTTTCTGTTTCCTCTGCATTTAATGCTATGATATCTGAATCATCGGTTATCAATCCGAGGTGGTTTCAAGAGAATTGTGTTTTTAGATGATTAAACGCTGATGGTAATATGGTGAAATATAAAAGGTTCCCCGGTAACAATAAAAGAGCACGCATATATATCAAGGTTATAATATGGTTGTTTCGAACGAAAAGTCGAAGTTGATTTGTTGGAGCTGTGATAAAATTGGCTAATTTGGAGAGGGATTGTTAAATTATTTTTTGGTAATAACAATGCCAAAGGAGCTAGCACAGATACGTGTTAATCGTTTTCTCAAGTTCTGAGTGTTTTCAGGTGCATAACCATATGCATCAATCTTTTCTTTCGTAGATGAAGTGCGGTTGGTTCATCCTCTGGATTGAGGTGTTTTCAAGAATCATGAAAGGTTTGAACGCAGTTTGTAATCGTCAAGATACAAATGAGGTTTAAGATGAAATCAAGTAGCAAACTTGAAGAGATGTTTAGTTTCATATGTTATAATCAATATTTTAATTCATTTTAATTATCCAATGTTGGTAGTCCACAGTTTGGTAGTCCACAATTAGTAATTCAACAATTCATATATAGTTTAATATATAATATTCGAATTAATTAATACGTCTTCGTGACCCATTGTATACATGTCTCAGACTCGATCACAACTCAAAGTATATATATTATTATAGAATCAACCTCAACCCTGTATAGCTAACTCTAGCGTTACTGCATATAGAGTGTCTATGGTTATTCCAAATAATATATATAGATGCGTCGATATGATATGTCAAAACCTTGTATACATGTCGCGATATTTAAAGTGCGTAAAATAAATAACAGAAATTAAATGACAATAAATAAAATTGCGAGAATTAAAATGCGATAAAATAAATTGCGATAATTAAAATGTAATAAGGAATTAACAGTTAGCTAGGAACAGTTAGCTAGGATTTTGTTAGCGTGGATTCTTAACAAAATTTCTCATGGTTAATTTGTTTGTTTCTAACAAATTTTTATTTTTGTCCAATGTTTTCTTCATTATGCCACTTGTTGGATTCTGGTAAGTCAAAATCCAAATATGAAATTGAATGAAAATGGTTATTTTGTGGTGAACGGATTCGTATATATTGTGGATGTAAGTAGGATAGTAAATGACTGTTGAATCAGATTCGAAGAATGTACAGTGTAACTTATTAATGTGAAATCTAAATATTCCTCGGGTATTACCTACCCGTTAAAATATTTTCACCATTAACAGTTTGTACAAAAGAATTTTTAATTACAATCTTTATGAAAATATACTTACATGTATATTTTCTTCAGATGTAATCATGGATTTAATGAGTTAATATGATATTAAGCTCATTTGATTTTTGGCTGGAACTAGAAATGAATAACCTCCAAGACTTTGGAGATTACATAATCACCGCAGAATGGTTTTCCAATGAAGTTATGGATCGATACTTCATCTTTTATTGTTGTTGGTATTCCTTGGTATCTATGGTGCGTACGACGTTGATGCTCGTGGGACAGATTGCGAAGTTGAGGTTTGTGGTGCGTATGTGGTTGTTGATGGTACTGGTGCTGATGATGGTGGTACTGTTGGTGCTGGTGATGTTGCTGAAGCTGGGGGTTTTGCACCATGTTTTCCAAATTGATTACTCGAGCGCGAAGTTCGTTGACTTCTTCTATTATTCTGGAATGATTGTCGGTTTAAACAAACAGATGAATAAGGTTCAGAATGGTAGATATTACTGGTTCGCCGGTAAGTGCTTCAGGTTTTTCGCCAAAAGGTGAATTTGATTGATGGAAAGGATCGCCTTCTTCTCGTTCCCATTGATTAAGTCGACTACGAACTCAATCCCAATTCATCCAGAATTGATGATGGCTGATTGGTTGATTCATTCTGGTGACGTTGCTTCCAGAGCTTAGGTGAACATCCATGTCGGAATAGCTGTCGGATTCCGAAGAACTTGAACTAGTGGCGAGTTCCATTTCGTACGATTGAGTAAAGGGTTTTTACATATGAAATGATTTTTGAATATTAGATGATATTCTAACTACATAGAATACTTATATATATAGTACAGAAGAACCCGTAGATTACGGAGGAATTTGCAGAATATGTCAGGCAAAGTTTACAGTAATAGATAAGCTAAGATATGAGTTAGCAGATACGCTAAGATATGAGTTTCTATACACTATCTATGCAATAGAGGTAGTAAGACGTGTCTAGACTTTAAGGATGATAAGCAAATAATTTTCGACACGAAATGATAAGCAAAATTTTTGACATGCAGACACGGTCGAAGTCCAGACCCACTAATGCATCTAAACAACTATCAGTTAGACACACTAATGCAAGACCTGGTTCGCTAAGACTACCGCTCTGATACCAAATGAAAGGACCCGTTCATATACATTATAAATGATTCACAATAGTTGATTACATCGCGAGGTATTTGACCTCTATATGATACATTTTACAAACATTGCATTCGTTTTTAAAAGATAAACTTTCTTTACATCCAAAATTGACAGGCATGCATACCATTTCATAATATCCACTATCCAACTATAATTGACTTAATAATAATCTTGATGAACTCAATGACTCGAATGCAACGTCTTTCGAAATATGCCATGAATGACTCTAAGTAATATCTTTAAAATGAGCAAATGCACAACAGAAGATTTCTTTCATACCTGAGAATAAACATGTTTAAAAGTGTCAACCAAAAGGTTGGTGAGTTCATTAGTTTATCATAATCAATCATTTCCATAGTTTTAATAGACCACAAGATTTTTATTTTCATTTATCATAAATATACGTCCCATGCATAGAGACAAAAATCATTCATATGGATTGAACACCTGATAATCGACATTAACAAGATGCATATAAGAATATCCCCATCATTCCGAGACATTCATCGGACATGATATAAAAACATCGAAGTACTAAAGCATCCGCTACAACGGATGGGGTTTGTTGGGCCCAATAGATCTATCTTTAGGATTCGCGTCAATTAGGGGTGCACTAATTCTCAAAATTAGTGACGTTCCCTAATTCTTAGATTACCTGGCTAAAAGGGGCATATTCGGCTTCGATCCATTCAACCATATAATGTAGTTTCAATTACTTGTGTCTATTTTGTAAAACAGTTATAAAAACAGTGCATGTATTCTCAGTCCCAAAAATATATATTGCAAAAGCATTTAAAAAGAGAGTAATGAAACTCACTATACGATATTTTGTAGTAAAAATATTCATACGACGATACGAAACAATGCAGGGTTGGCCTCGGATTCACGAGCCTATAACATTTATATATATTAACACATATTATTGTATTCAAATAAATTTATATATATTTATTAGTAATAACACTTTTATATTAATAACTTATAGGTTTCGTATCTAATTAAATATATTCATTTTATATATTTTATATAAGTAAAGATATTATTATAGTTAAGTTATGGGTATATATTTTTATATAAGTTAGGTTTTCGAAAGTACTTATTTGGAAAGGCTTTCTTTTATTTAAAAATTTTGTATTTTTTGGCTTAACAACAGGGAATCTATGTAACATGCTTATTAAGATATGGTATTAAAAGGTTATACTCTCATCCCACACTTAGACGAACATTGTCTTTAATGTTCCTAAGCGGTATCCCACACTTAGGAGCATTAGTTAAAGATTTTTATTATTTTTTAAATATTTGTATAGTGTATTTTAGGCTGGAATCCCACACTTAGTGATAAGCTATGATGCAGTCTAATTTAATGCATGGAATTTAGAGCTAGTAATAAGTGAAAAGAACGAGTACTTCCCTACTGACTGGCGAGGATGCAGTCGAAGAAACTTGCTGACTAGGAAGGCAGGAGCTTTCAGCAAACTCGTAAGTTCTGTCCTTTATTCATTCGACCCATTTGTCATCCTTTATTGTCTTCTAATCTACGTCATTGCACGGGTTGCCTCCCGAGAAGCACTTTTGTTTAAGGTCATTGGCTCAAGCATAGTGATGTCTACTGGTGATATGTAGACATCTCCCTCTAATTGATATTATCATTACGTTCTTGAGGGTATGTGAGTCTTGGTGGATAGATCCTGAGAAAATGCTGGACCATAAGTGGTAGAAGATCTGGAATTTCCCTCAAAGATTTTCTGAAGGCGAGATCACGGGTAGTTGTTGCTCGTGACAAGTCTTGAAGTCCCAGGAGAATAAATTCCATAGCTCTACTGATTGATCCATGAATGTCGATCACCTAGGCGGTGCTTGTTGTGATTACTTCTCGGCTTGGGTGCTCATTTCGAAGATCCTCAAATAATTCCAAAAATTGTATCTTCATTATCTCAAAATCTTCTGAATTGTGGTCACCACCGAAAGAGTTGGTAGTTCGGTACAGATTAGTTAAGAGTCGAAGTTGGCAAGAATTGAAGAGCAGTCCTGAATCAAGCATTAGAGTTACAACCTTGGAGTAAAACTCCCGGCATCCAGCCTTGAATTTGAAGATAGGATCTGTGGACTCGTTGAAGATACGCTCGAGTTTTCTTGTCACAAAGGTGGCAATATTGACTCGGTTATGATCCAAATGTGAGAACGAATTGTTGCGTCTGATGCGGTAGCGGAGTGGTATAAAATACTATTAAATTTTTGCAGAAAATACTATTAAATACGATACAATTTTACACAAGATATTTATTTATTTATAGAATGGATATACTTAAACCTTGCTACAACACTTATAGGCAGTGTACCTAATCGTACAGTAGTGTAGTTTTTAGTAAGTCCGGTTCGTTCCACAGGGAATCTTTTTAAACAAAGCTTAACGCTATATTAGTTTACTTTTATAAAAATACAAATATATATATATATATATATATATATATATATATATATATATATATATATAAGTAATATTATTATTATAAAGGGGGGTTTTTACCGTTTAATGACCGGTTTGTCAATTTTAAAACTTTAGTCGCAGTTAAAACCAAATGTAAAATATTAAAAATGAATACAAGACTTAAATTAAAGCATAAAGTAAATAACGATAATGAAATTGCGAATAATAAAAGTGCGATAAAATAAACTTGCGATAATTAAAAAGTACGATAATTAAAAGTGCAATTAAATACAATAACAATAAAAATGCGATAATTAGAAGTGCAATTAAATATAAAATAAAGGAAATTAAATATGAAATAAAAGAATTATGCTTATTTAAACTTCCGTAATCATTATGTTTGACGTGTTGATTTTAGTTTTATGCCCATGGGTTAATTGTCCTTTGTCCTGGATTATTTAATATGTTCGTCTGGTTTTTGTCCATAACAGTCCATCAGTCATAAATATAAAGTGCGAGTGTCCTCGTCAAATTATCCTTATACCCGAAGTTAAATATTCCAACTAATTGGGGATTTAAACTGTAACAAGATTTTAATACTTTGTTTAATAATTACACCAGGATGTCGACTGAGTGTAACCCAAGGTTTTAATATTTTGTTATCAATTATACCAAATGTCCTTGTACATAATTTCACCCCTGTTTTAATTATTCTAGTGGCTATTAATCCATTCCCGTGTCCGGTTAAATGAACGATTATTCGTACATATAAATACCCCGCCCATCGTGTCCGATTGAGTGTATATGGTAATTTATAGGGACGCCCAATTGTAAATCTTTATATTAACATTAACAAACTATCATTTAGTTAAACAAATATAAAGCCCATTAATAGCCCATAGTCTAATTTCCACAAGTGTCGTTCTTTTGTCCAAACCCCAATTATGGTACAAAGCCCAATTACCCAATTTTAGTAATTAGCCCAACATCATGATTACTTCGTTTTAAATAAGCATAATAATAACTTAGCTACGAGACATTAATGTAAAAAGGTTGAACATAACTTACAATGATTAAAAATAGCGTAGCGTTACACGGACAGAATTTCGACTTACACCCTTACAACATTTGCTAACATACCCTTATTATTAGAATTATAATTAAAATTAAAATATAAATTATAAATATATATATATATATATATATATTTTACGTATGAGAAGAAGAAGAAAAAGATGATGATTTGCGATCAGAATTCGGTTGCTTTTATAGGGATTTTTGACTTTTGGGGCTCCGCGACTCGCGGCATTTTTGCCTTCAAACTCCGCGAGTCGCGGAGAATGAAATTACAGCTCAGTCCCTTTGGAGTCTTTCTTGCCGACGGTTTTTATTATTTATTATAATATATAAATAATTATAAGAATTATTTAAATATTATATTATATTTATGTGCATAGTTGACTTGTAATTTTTAGTCCGTTGCGTCGAGCGTTGAGAGTTGACTCATGTCCCGGTTCCGGATTTTTGAACGTCCTTGCGTACAATTTTATATTTTGTACTTTGCGTTTTGAATCTTGTACTCTTGAAATTTCGAGACGTTTCTTGTCAATAATTGGAACCTCTTTGATTGTCTTTTGTACTTTTGAGCTTTTTGGTAGTTTGCGTCTTTAATTCGTCGAATCTGTCTTTTGTCTTCACCTTTTATTATTTAAACGAATATCACTTGTAAATAGAACAATTTCAACTAAAAGCTTGTCTTTCTTGAGGAATAATGCTATGAAATATATGTTCGTTTTTAGCATTATCAAATATTCCCACACTTGAGCGTTGCTTGTCCTCAAGCAATATCGTCTTGAAATACTAGAATCACTTCTTTATTCTTCACACTTTGTACATCAGTGATTTCTATACGGCGGTATAAACAATGGTAGTAACGATATGGTTTACAGTTCCACATGACTATAAAAATTTAGATCCATTAAGGAAATTGGATCTTTATGAAAACATTTGATCTTTTGAAAATTAAATCTAGTTTTTACCCTAGATAAGTTTTCCAGAATAACCCTTTACCGGTGTTTGCAAAATATTTTTGTGGGTTTGGTGGGTTTCAGATTTGAAAATTTTAGCTCAAAACTTGCGGTTTTGTGTCACCCACTTGCTAACCTTGTATTTGGAAAGCAACACGTCCAGTTTACTTGTCCCGTATATTACCTTTCGGTAAACTACCATCCGGTTGTAGAGGAAAGCGTTGAACAAGCAACTGTTAAGGCAATGTCCCCTGACATGCTTTTAATTATAGTCTATAACGTGTCGAACGCAATTACTATCCTTGGTAGGAGTAATAGTAAAGCTCACCCTTATAATTTTTCGGTATGGCACAAGGTCCTGTCTTTGACCACTATGCAACCACCGTTCTTACGGTTGACACCCGATTTGGTTCAGGTGACCTAATGAATTCCAGGTGAATTCCTAGGATTTTACGTTCAATGGTAATGAACGCATTGAAAATAGGGTTTTCAGAAAACAAATCAGTTTGTAATTTTGATCAAAATATTTTCTCGTTCAAGCTCGAGTTTAGATATCATTGAATTCCATGAGTTTGAATTCTCAATCTTTAAGGTCAATCTCTATGATTGAGTAATATCAGTCTTAAAAGCTGATTTTTAATCTTTAAGGAGATTATCCTTTCTGGGGATCTGATTCATTAGTCTTATCCGGCTAATTTGCATGGTGCCCCCCCATTGTACGAGATAAATCCTTCTCATGGTTAGGATAAATCTGACCACTTGGCGACCCTGTTTAATGCTGAGGTCCGTGGATTTCCTGCTGATTTTAGTGATGTCTTTTCTAGATTTTTCGTCAACCTACAGCTGGTCTGGACGACAACTTCATGACCTAAATCAGGAAGCGCGTTTCTTTTTTCGGAAGACTTTACTTCCTTTTAATGATGGAATTGATTCATCGTGTAGATCCATCTCTTCTTTTCTTTCATCGGGTAAAACAGTTTAGTTTAGTCCAAAGCAAAAGTATTTTCAGTTATTTGTTACAGATATATGTGACATTTGTTTAAGATAACTTGGTAGATTTTCCCACACTTGGCTTTTATTTTCCTTTTTATCGTCCTCTATTCCATTTTAAATGAATTTTAACATTTTGGTTTGTTTCTCAATTTATGTCCTTTCCGAGGTAATAATAATTTCGGTGTTAAAACCTAGTTTTATCGTTCATAAATATGTATAAACATGATTTTGAGTTCATTTAATTGAAAATTTTGAAAAATTTTACTAGAATTGGGTAGTCAGTATATAAGACTAGGGCTGTTCTTTATTATCAGAGAGCACTAGATTCTAATACAACTACTGCTTTACTAGTATTTTTAATGGTAACCAAGTGTATAAAGATAAAAATTTTAAAATCCGAAAGAATTTAACCCCTTCCCACACTTAAGATCTTGCAATGCCCTCATTTGCAAGAAATCAGTAACAATTTAAATTATTGAGGGTGATTTGTTGTGAAAATGATTAAATTTTTACCAAAGTTTCCAAATATATTGGCGTTTGTTTGATGAATGATAAATGGTGCACATCATTTGTTCATTCCGTCTTGTTGTTATTTCACATATATTTTGCATCTTGTCGTCAAAATTAGTTGCTTTTGCTGAACTTAATGCCAGTCTTTGAAAATGCGTTGTTTTACCCTGTTGTGTACATAAAACAAACTGCAAACATATATACATATTTTTGAAGTTTGGTATATTACCCCACATTCAAAAATTATTAAAATCTAAGAATAAAAGTTAGATAATTATAAAAATGATTACAATATTAACAAAAGTATTAAACGTATCAATAATTACAAATTACAAAAAAAAAAAAAAATAAGTATACTAGGGATGATACTGGTACCAATAGGGGTTCCAGGCATAACCATAGGTGCTATAGAATGCTTCGGCAGGGTCATACGTAGGATATGGTGGCTGCATCTCTATAGACCAGGGAGGGAAGATGGGTTTCGGTGTAGGAATATAGTTTCTACCTATATGTTGGCAATGAGCTATGATTTGGTTCTGATGAACTTGCCAATCCCCAAATGCTCTATGTCTAGCATTTTCGTACTCCTGAGAAGCTATAAACCTCTGCATTTCTTGCATCTAATTCACCCCTCCTACATTACCTTGCTGTTGGTTTCTCTCAACCTGTGGATGTCTACCATGGTATGGTACTGCGGCGTTATTTCGCCTCTTCAAAACTTTCGCACCATGGTATACATTTAAACCTATAGTATCGCGGGGTTCTGGTTCTTCTACTAATAATCCCCCCCAACTTATATCCACACCGAAATATTCACCAATCAAAGTAATAAAAATACCACCTCCTATTATGCTATGCGGTCGCATCCCCCGAACCATAGCTGATAAATAATAACCCACACAATATGGTATACTTACAGCGCTTTGTGGGTCTTGAATACACATATGGTAAAACAAATCTTGTTCATTTTCCTTTTCCTTGTTCTTACCCCTTTGTGTAATCGAATTAGCTAAAAACCTATGAATCACTCTTAATTCGGCTCTATCTATATCCAAATAAGAGTAATTTCCCCCTTTGAAACGGTGATGGCTTGTCATTTGACTCCACACACCGTGTGTATCAAAATTTTCATCTATCTTTCTACCGTTTAGTATCAACCCTCTACAATCGGCAGATGCTAACTCCTCAGGCGTATATATACGTAAAGCCCGAGCCATGTCCAGTAAAGACATGTGGCGCATCGAACCGCCTAACAAAAATCTAATAAAAGAACGATCGGTTAAACTAGCTACCCGATCATTCAACTCTATACTACATAACAATTCTTCACACCATACTTTATATACATGTCTACGCATGGTGAATAAACGTACCCAGTCATTAAAAGTAGAATTACCATACCTCTGTACAAGTAATTCCCTAATTGGCCCGGCCAATTCTACAGCTTCTAAGGGTCCCCATTCTATGACCCTCGGTACCTCAACAACCTTAGAATGAAGAGTATGCAAACCCCTTTGATATTTTGGATAATCTATCCAAAGTCTGTCAAATCTCAGGTTCGGGTGCAACTCTTCCAAGTGCATATCAGAAAAGGTCATGACTGGATGAGGTATATCCTGCTTGTAGTAGTTATCCACCTCCTGTTGTTCCGCATTCTCAGCAGGAGCATTGCGGGTTTGGGATGAAGATTCACCCCTTTCAGTCTGCAAAACACATCAAACACAAATTTTGTGCATCCAAATATGCATCAGTGTCAGCAAAATCATCAATCAAAATAATTACAATGACATTATCAATTTATATCAAACTTAAGCTTATTTTCATATTTTCATCAAATCTACACTTTTTCAAATAAGCATATACGAAAATGTTCGCCAAGTTCATAATCATTCAACTCAAATAACATGTCAAAATAATAATTACTAGCAATTAAACAAGTCTCAAATGACATTATCTTTCAAAAATCAAGTTCATGAATTTTAGACTTGAAAAAGTCCACTTTAATTCTCAAAATCATGTTTAGGCTCAAAGTTTGGATCATTTAACTACCTAGACATGTTACACTACTCAATTTAGCAACAATTCATGACAAAAATCGGCCATAACCTGTTTATATCAAAAAGCCCCAAATTTGCTCAAGAACACAAACCCTAGATTACTCAAAATTTGAAGTTTAAGGCTTCTAATCATGTTAAACAGCATCAATCTAGGTTATACAAGCATAATACATAAACAATTTAAGCATAATTACACTAAAAAGCATCAAAATCAAATTGGGAAAAAAATTGTTCAAGAACACCAAATTTCGGATTAAATGGTGTTTAGGTGTAGAAATTTACCGTTTTTCTTGAGTAATTCCTTGATAGCATCCTTCTCAACATGATTTTAGTAAAAAATTTGGTGATTAACGGTCAAAAATTGTGAATTTGGGGTGTATTTTTCGGGGTTTTTCAGCTGTGTTTTTCGCAGTATTTTTTCTCTGTGGTGTGTTGGGACTGATCAGTTCCAGCCCTTATATTTTTTTTTTCTGTATTTCGGTCCTCCCGCGACTCGCGGTGTTTGGACACTTCAAACTCCGCGAGTAGCGGAGTTTGGTATTTTTTTTTATAATCTTTAACTTATTAAAACAATTAATTAATTAATTTTAAAATTTTGTTTCCTTTGTTATTTAGGACGAGGTCGTTTCGGATCGATGTCCTAGTCCGTCCTTCGACAAAATTTTAAAATTTGTCGTTTTGTAGCGATTGTTTTAAAAGCTAAGATTTTTGGGTTTTTTTAATGTTTTTGGCATACTTTAATTCAATAAGATTAAAAATAATGATAATAAAAGTTCTCGTCCCTCCCTCGGGTAAAGCAATTTCGGTTCAAAGACCTAGTCTTCAACTTACGACGAATTTTAAAAATCATATTTTTAACTTAATGAGATAAAGTAAATTTTTGTTTTTAAATTCACACAATTTAAATATAAAATTCAAAATTAATATTAAAAATTCACACCAAACTTACAATTTAAAATGCATAAAATTAAAAATTCATATTTTAAAAATTCACACCATTCTTAATTTAAAAATTCATATTATAAATTCACACCAAACTTATATTAATTTTTTCAAATATTTACAATTTTAAAAATATTGATTTTACAAAGTTTACAATATTTATAAAGGGTTCAAATATTAATTTTAAAAAAAATGGTAAAAATAAAATTAAAAATCTTTTTGTCTTTTTATCCCACTTTAATCAATCAAATATTATCAAAAATATGCGCCCCTCTTTTCGGTAAAGTAATTTCGGTTCCAAGACCTAATTTAACTCATGACGAATTTTTGAAATATTTTGGGTTGATTGATTAAAGATATTTATACCTTAAGAATAAACGTTAAATTTCGCAGTGATGTAATAAATTTTTGAATGATATCAATAATTTCGGTCGCCAAACCTAATTTTATTCAATACCAATTTAATACTTTTTAGCGAACAAATTAGCGTTTATTATCAAAAGGTTAAAAATAAAAATAAAAATAAAAACTGTACAGACATACCTGTGAAATAGATTTCTTAGTTATATGATCTATCCCATTCATAAGATAGTCGGTTTAATTGGTTTTCCATGGCTACATAGGCGTAACCTCGAGCATTCAGTGTCTTTTCTTCTAAACATATGAACGGTCCGTCTCTGCATAAAGTAACAAATTCGGTATTTGAATAGGTTTGATTATTTGAACATTTACCTCCATGTGACCATTTTCCGCATTTGTGACATCTTTCTAGGTGTCGTGCTCTTCTTTTTGCTGCGGATTTTGATTTTCCTTTACCAAATTGTAACTTATTATCTTCGCATCTGGATTCTTTTCTAACTCCGTCCATTCTTTCTCTGATTACTGATACTATTTCACTTGGTAGTATGTCATTATTTCTTTTAGTGATCAAAGCGTGTAGCATTAGACCATGGTTTAGTTCACAGGCAGTCTTCATTTTGTAAAAACCTAAAAAAAATAAAAATTCAGAATGGGGGGAGAAGACTAGTTCTTTAGGGTCTGTTAGGGAAAGACCATTCGGGTTCCATTTTCGAGAACTACATGAAAACAGACAATCTAACTCTAATAGAAATACATATTATCCTTTAAAGACTTGATTCTCCCCACACTTAGTTAGCTGTGGTGTCAAAATTGTGATTAACTTCGTTGTCGACTTCCATCGGACCATGTATGTAATGTTTAACTCTGTGACCATTAACTTTAAATTCAATCCCATTTGAATTTATTAATTCTATCGTTCCGTATGGGAAAACTCTTTTGACTATGAATGGTCCAGACCATCTTGATTTCAATTTTCCAGGAAATAGCTTGAATCGTGAATTGAAAAGAAGAACTCTGTCTCCTTCTTTAAATTCTTTTGAACTTCTGATTCTTTTATCATGCCATTTCTTTGTTCTTTCTTTATAGATTAACGAATTATCGTATGCTTCATGTCTTAATTCTTCTAATTCGTTTAGTTGACTTAATCGTAGACGTCCGGCTTCATGTAAATCAAGATTACATGTCTTCAAAGCCCAAAATGCTTTGTGTTCAATTTCTACTGGAAGATGACATGCTTTTCCATAAACAAGTCTAAAAGGTGTGGTTCCAATTGGAGTTTTGTAGGCTGTTCTAAAAGCCCAGAGTGCATCCTCCAATTTAATGGACCATTCCTTTGGATTTGATCCTACGGTTTTCTCTAGAATACGTTTTAAAGCTCGGTTGGTATTTTCAACTTGTCCACTTTTTTGTGGATGATATGCGGTGGAGATTTTATGAGTTACTCCATATCTTTTAAGAACTTTCTCAAGTTGATTATTACAGAAATGAGTACCCCGATCACTTATTAAAGCTTTCGGTGTTCCAAACCTTGCAAAAAGACGTTTTAAAAAGTTGACTACAACTCGTGCATCGTTAGTTGGGAGAGCTTGTGCTTCCGCCCATTTAGATACATAATCAATGGCTACGAGTATATATAGATTATTATGAGATTTTGGAAATGGACCCATAAAGTCAATAACCCAAATGTCAAATACTTCACATACTTGGATGATATTTTGTGGCATTTCATCACGTTGACTTATTTTTCCGGCCCTTTGACATGCATCACAGGATTTGCAAAGAAGGTGTGCGTCTTTGTAAATTGTAGGCCAATAGAATCCAGCTTCATAAACTTTTCTTGCTGTTAGTTGAGGCCCATAATGCCCTCCTGTTGGTCCTGTGTGACAATGGTTTAAAATTTTACTAGCTTCATCTCCAAATACACATCGGCGTATTATTCCATCGGGACAACTTTTAAACAGATGTGGATCTTCCCAGAAATAGTGTTTTATATCACTGAAGAATTTCTTTCGTCTTTGGTACGATAATCCTTTTTCAAGGAATCCACAAACTAAGTAGTTTGCATAGTCTGCAAACCATGGGATTTCTTTATAATCTATCTTCAATAGATATTCATCAGGAAAGTTGTCTTGTATGGCCGATTCATTTAGAACTTCTAACTCAGGATTTTCAAGACGAGAAAGATGATCAGCGGCGAGATTTTCTGCTCCTCTTTTATCTCGGATTTCAATATCAAACTCTTGTAAGAGTAAGATCCAACGGATTAATCTTGGTTTAGCATCTTGTTTCGAAAATAGGTATCTAAGAGCAGAATGGTCGGTATAGACCACCGTTTTTGCTAGAACGAGATATGATCAAAATTTGTCAAAAGCAAAGACAATAGCAAGGAGTTCTTTTTCAGTTGTTGTATAGTTCGTTTGTGCTCCTTGTAACGTCTTACTAGCATAATATATAGGTTGAAATCGTTTTTCAATCCTTTGTCCTAAAACGGCTCCCATTGCAAAATCACTTGCATCGCACATTAGTTCAAATGGTAGATTCCAATTTGGTGTTATCATGATCGGCGCATTAGTGAGTTTCTCTTTAAGAATATTAAAAGATTTGATACGCTCATCTGAAAAGATGAATGGAGCATCCTTTTCTAGGAGTTTATTCATAGGAGTGGCAATTTTAGAAAAATCTTTTATGAAACGTCGGTAAAAACCGGCATGCCCTAGAAAACTCCTAACTCCTCTAACATTGGTGGGATGTGGAAGTTTAGAAATTACATCTACTTTAGCTCTATCCACTTCAATTCCTTTCTTTGAAATTTTATGACCAAGAACGATGCCTTCTTTAACCATGAAATGGCATTTCTCCCAATTAAGTACTAGATTTGATTGTTCGCATCTAATGAGCATTCGTTCAAGATTAACTAAACATGATTCAAATGTATCACCGAAGACTGAAAAGTCATCCATGAAAACTTCCATGCATTCTTCTATCATGTCGTGAAAAATCGCCATCATACACCTTTAAAAGGTTGCAGGGGCGTTGCAAAGTCCAAATGGCATGCGTTTGTAAGCAAAAGTACCATAAGGGCACGTGAATGTGGTTTTATCTTGGTCCTCGGGTGCTATTGGAATTTGAAAATATCCGGAAAATCCATCTAGAAAATAATAGTAACTATTTCCGGTTAATCTTTCCAACATTTGATCAATGAAAGGTAAGGGAAAGTGATCTTTTCTGGTGGCGTCATTTAATTTTCTATAATCAATACATACACGCCATCCTGTTACAGTCCTAGTAGGAATAAGCTCATCTTTTTCATTTGTGATGACAGTCATGCCACCCTTCTTAGGTACACATTGAACTGGGCTTACCCATGGACTATCGAAAATTGGATAAATTAAACCTGCATCTAGCAGTTTAATAATTTCTTTCTTAACTACATCTTGCATATTAGGATTTAGTCTTCGTTGGCGTTGCACATACGTTTTATGACCTTCTTCCATAAGGATTTTATGTGTGCAATACGAAGGACTTATTCCTTTAATATCATGAATCTGCCATGCAATGGCGGGTTTATGAGCTTTCAACACAGAAATGAGTTGTGATTTCTCATTTTTAGTAAGAGAAGACGATATTATTACAGGTAATTCAGATTCACCATGTAAATAAGCGTATTCCAAATGGTTTGGAAGTGGTTTTAACTCTAATTTCGGAGGTTCTTCTATCGATGATTTGTATCGATATCTGTCTTCTTCTTTTAGCATTTGAATTTCTTCTGTTGTTGGTTCATATCCATTAGCTATAAGTGTAGCTAACATTTCAGCTTCATCAATTGGTTCATTACCTTCTCCTAAAGAACATTCTCCTGTTCCTTGTAATTCTAGAAATTCTTCTAATAATTCTGCATGTGCATCTATAGTTTGAATATAATAACATGTATCATCTGCAGATTGTGGTTGTTGCATTGCTCTATCAACTGAAAAGGTAACACTCTCATCCTCTATACTTAGGGTCAGTTTCTTACCGAACACGTCTATCATTGCTTTAGCCGTGTTTAAGAATGGTCTTCCTAATATGAGAGGAACTTGAGAATCTTCTTCCATGTCCAGAACAACAAAATCTACTGGAAATACTAAAGTACCAACTTTAACTAGCATGTTCTCCATTATCCCTCTAGGATATTTTATTGATCTATCGGCTAGTTGTATGCTTATTCTAGTTGGTTTCAATTCTCCAAGGTCTAGTTTAGTGTATAGTCACCATGTGTAGAATTTTTCCTTTGATTTCATAATCTGGCGCATTAATGTCTGGATGAGTAATTGCGTGACCTTGGCCAGTGCGTTTAGCTCTCATTCGGTCTTCCATACTTAAAGGTTCCAGATTCTCCATAATTTAATTTGTTGAATCGGTATCACTAGATGATTCTGATTTAATGGTTCGTTCCTCAACAATCTCTGTTTGAATGATTGGTGGCTCCGGAGGAAAGTTTAATGGTTCAGGATCTACGAACCGTTCCTGAATATTCTCCGGATTCTCAATTGTGAGGTCGGGTTCAAAAAATGGATTATCGGAAATTTGAACTGAAGTACTTGGTCGACTGGATGACGATTCTAAAGAAAAATCAACGGCGGTTATATTTGCTAAATGTCTTGATCTAGTTACAGGTGGTGAACGTACAAAAGGTGATGAACGTCTTGCTCGGTGCATTCACTGAGTATCCTATTAGTTTTTAAAAGGAAAGAAAAATTATAATAAGTTATCCAACCAATAGACTTTTCTGATTTTGCTCACGTTTCGAATAGCCAAAAGATGCAGCAGAGGGGCAGGATTCGTTTAGTCTCAATATAATTGAGGACTGTTTGGCTCCAATAACCCGGTCCACGTACAAATCCAACTATTACTACGAACCAGAAAATTTTGATGTCTATCAATTTAACCACTCAAAATAAATTTTCGTAATTTTAAGAAATTTAGATAAGAAGTAGAATAAAAATCTATGTCCTAAAACTAGAATAGCGAGAAATAAGAAAGAAAAAGAGTTCGTCGAAAAAGGTCGAAAAAGAAAAATGGTTGAAAAATAAAAGGTGACGGAAAAATAAAAGAAACTTATAAAAACTTAAAAATACTTGACTAACCTAACCTTATTACTACAACTAACTTAAAATTATAATCGCAAATTGAGATTACTAATTGGAATGATAATTGATACATAGGTAAAAGTCGTCTAAAAATATTAAAGCTTACAAGAAAAACTAAATCCCAAATGGAAATAACTTAAAAAGAAACTAAAACTTAAAAAGGCGTCGCAAAATTCTAAAGTACCTAAATCTTAGTCTAAAGAAAAAGCACTTAAGGAATTCTACGGCAAAGCCTAAAAATCTATGAGTAAAAATGACTATGGCAAAAACTAAGTTTAAAATTAAATATGAGCGAAAAATACAAATATTACGCTACAACGATTAAAAAGGGACAAAATATAAAAATATACAAAAAGTTGTAAAAATTACAATTTTTATAAAAATATTATTTTTATATTATTTATTTAATAAAACTACTAATTTTACAATTTAATTAAACTAATTTAACTAAAATATAAATTAAATAAAACTTAAATTAAAAATAAACTTAATAATAATAATAATAATAATTAGGGTTAATAATAATAATAATTAATAATAATCCGTAATAAATGCAGGATTAGGGCTTCCTGTTCGTGTGTCAGGTCCCCTCCGCGACTTGCGGTATTCAAAGCTTCAAACCCCGCGACTCGCGGGGTTCAGAAATTCAGATGACAGGTTTAATCTTCGACGCGTTTTTCTTTATTTATTTATTTATTTATTTATTTTTATTTTATATATTAGCGTTGCGCTTCCGGCGTTTAGAAAGTTCCCCGGCAGCGGCTCCAAAAATACTTGATGCGGTAGCGGAGTGGTATAAAATACTATTAAATTTTTGCAGAAAATACTATTAAATACGATACAATTTTACACAAGATATTTATTTATTTATAGAATGGATATACTTAAACCTTGCTACAACACTTATAGGCAGTGTACCTAATCGTACAGTAGTGTAGTTTTTAGTAAGTCCGGTTCGTTCCACAGGGAATCTTTTTAAACAAAGCTTAACGCTATATTAGTTTACTTTTATAAAAATACAAATATATATATATATATAAGTAATATTATTATTATAAAGGGGGGTTTTTACCGTTTAATGACCGGTTTGTCGATTTTAAAACTTTAGTCGCAGTTAAAACCAAATGTAAAATATTAAAAATGAATACAAGACTTAAATTAAAGCATAAAGTAAATAACGATAATGAAATTGCGAATAATAAAAGTGCGATAAAATAAACTTGCGATAATTAAAAAGTACGATAATTAAAAGTGCAATTAAATACAATAACAATAAAAATGCGATAATTAGAAGTGCAATTAAATATAAAATAAAGGAAATTAAATATGAAATAAAAGAATTATGCTTATTTAAACTTCCGTAATCATGATGTTTGACGTGTTGATTTTAGTTTTATGCCCATGGGTTAATTGTCCTTTGTCCTGGATTATTTAATATGTTCGTCTGGTTTTTGTCCATAACAGTCCATCAGTCATAAATATAAAGTGCGAGTGTCCTCGTCAAATTATCCTTATACCCGAAGTTAAATATTCCAACTAATTGGGGATTTAAACTGTAACAAGATTTTAATACTTTGTTTAATAATTACACCAGGATGTCGACTGAGTGTAACCCAAGGTTTTAATATTTTGTTATCAATTATACCAAATGTCCTTGTACATAATTTCACCCCTGTTTTAATTATTCTAGTGGCTATTAATCCATTCCCGTGTCCAGTTAAATGAACGATTATTCGTACATATAAATACCCCGCCCATCGTGTCCGATTGAGTGTATATGGTAATTTATAGGGACGCCCAATTGTAAATCTTTATATTAATATTAACAAACTATCATTTAGTTAAACAAATATAAAGCCCATTAATAGCCCATAGTCTAATTTCCACAAGTGTCGTTCTTTTGTCCAAACCCCAATTATGGTACAAAGCCCAATTACCCAATTTTAGTAATTAGCCCAACATCATGATTACTTCGTTTTAAATAAGCATAATAATAACTTAGCTACGAGACATTAATGTAAAAAGGTTGAACATAACTTACAATGATTAAAAATAGCGTAGCGTTACACGGACAGAATTTCGACTTACACCCTTACAACATTTGCTAACATACCCTTATTATTAGAATTATAATTAAAAGTAAAATATAAATTATAAATATATATATATATTTTACGTATGAGAAGAAGAAGAAAAAGATGATGATTTGCGATCAGAATTCGGTTGCTTTTATAGGGATTTTTGACTTTTGGGGCTCCGCGACTCGCGGCATTTTTGCCTTCAAACTCCGCGAGTCGCGGAGAATGAAATTACAGCTCAGTCCCTTTGGAGTCTTTCTTGCCGACGGTTTTTATTATTTATTATAATATATAAATAATTATAAGAATTATTTAAATATTATATTATATTTATGTGCATAGTTGACTTGTAATTTTTAGTCCGTTGCGTTGAGCGTTGAGAGTTGACTCATGTCCCGGTTCCGGATTTTCGAACGTCCTTGCGTACAATTTTATATTTTGTACTTTGCGTTTTGAATCTTGTACTCTTGTAATTTCGAGACGTTTCTTGTCAATAATTGGAACCTCTTTGATTGTCTTTTGTACTTTTGAGCTTTTTGGTCGTTTGCGTCTTTAATTCGTCGAATCTGTCTTTTGTCTTCACCTTTTATTATTTAAACGAATATCACTTGTAAATAGAACAATTTCAACTAAAAGCTTGTCTTTCTTGAGGAATAATGCTATGAAATATATGTTCGTTTTTAGCATTATCAAATATTCCCACACTTGAGCGTTGCTTGTCCTCAAGCAATATCGTCTTGAAATACTAGAATCACTTCTTTATTCTTCACACTTTGTACATCAGTGATTTCTATACGGCGGTATAAACAATGGTAGTAACGATATGGTTTACAGTTCCACATGACTATAAAAATTTAGATCCATTAAGGAAATTGGATCTTTATGAAAACATTTGATCTTTTGAAAATTAAATCTAGTTTTTACCCTAGATAAGTTTTCCGGAATAACCCTTTATCGGTGTTTGCAAAATATTTTTGTGGGTTTGGTGGGTTTCAGATTTGAAAATTTTAGCTCAAAACTTGCGGTTTTGTGTCACCCACTTGCTAACCTTGTATTTGGAAAGCAACACGTCCAGTTTACTTGTCCCGTATATTACCTTTCGGTAAACTACCATCCGGTTGTAGAGGAAAGCGTTGAACAAGCAACTGTTAAGGCAATGTCCCCTGACATGCTTTTAATTATGGTCTATAACGTGTCGAACGCAATTACTATCCTTGGTAGGAGCAATAGTAAAGCTCACCCTTATAATTTTTCGGTATGGCACAAGGTCCTGTCTTTGACCACTATGCAACCACCGTTCTTACGGTTGACACCCGATTTGGTTCAGGTGACCTAATGAATTCCAGGTGAATTCCTAGGATTTTACGTTCAATGGTAATGAACGCATTGAAAATAGGGTTTTCAGAAAACAAATCGGTTTGTAATTTTGATCAAAATATTTTCTCGTTCAAGCTCGAGTTTAGATATCATTGAATTCCATGAGTTTGAATTCTCAATCTTTAAGGTCAATCTCTATGATTGAGTAATATCAGTCTTAAAAGCTGATTTTTAATCTTTAAGGAGATTATCCTTTCTGGGGATCTAATTCATTAGTCTTATCCGGCTAATTTGCATGGTGCCCCCCATTGTACGAGATAAATCCTTCTCATGGTTAGGATAAATCTGACCACTTGGCGACCCTGTTTAATGCTGAGGTCCGTGGATTTCCTGCTGATTTTAGTGATGACTTTTCTAGATTTTTCGTCAACCTACAGCTGGTCTGGACGACAACTTCATGACCTAAATCGTGTCGTGCGAGGTGTACGTGAAATACTATATATTTTTGATATGAAAAGTGATACAAACTACACAAGTTTTAATTATTTATTTACAAATGGGATATACCTAAACCTTGCTACAACACTATAGGCAGTGTACCTTATCGTAGAGTAGTATAGTTTTTAGTAAGTCCGGTTCGTTCCACAGGGAGCGGGCTTATTGCACACTATATTTTTAAACAACTATATTTGTACAAAATATATATAATTATATATAATAATATATAAAAGGGGGTTTACCGTTTAATGACCGGTTTGTCGATTTATATTTTAAACGAAGCGTATAGTAAATGACGATATTTAAATAACAATATAAAATAAATAACTATAATTAAAATGACAATAAATAAAAGTACGAGGAAATATGAAATAAAATATATTATGCTTATTTAAACTTCCGTAATCATGATGTTTGACGTTTTGATTTTATTTATTGTCCTGGGTTAATTGTCCTTTGTCCTGGATGTATTTAAAACCTATCTGGTTTTTGTCCATAATAGTTCATTGGTCATAATTATAAACTGCTCGGCAAATTTAACCTTATACCCGAAGTCAAATATTCCAACTAACTGGGGATTCGAACTGTAACAAGGTCTTAATACTTTGCTTAATGAATACACCAGGTTATCGACTGTGTGTAAACCAAGGTTTAAATACTTTGTTAACAATTACACCAATTACCCTTGAATGTAATCCACCCCTGTTTTAATGAGTCCATTAACTATTAATCCATTCCCGTGTCCGGTCAAATGAACAATAATTCGTACTTATAAATATCCCGCCCATCGTGTCCGATTAAGCGTATGTGGTTATATATAGATACGTCAAATCATAACCTTTATATTAAATTAACGAGGTATCATTAATTTAATATAAAGCCCATTAATAGCCCATAGTCTAATTTCCACAAGTGTCGTTCTTTTGTCCAAACCCCAATTATGGTACAAAACCCAATTACCCCGTCTTTAATATTTAGTCCAACATCATGATTACTTTGGCTCAAATAAGCATAATAATAACTTAAGTACGAGACATTAATTTAAAAAGGAGAACATAGCTTACATTGATTATTTATCGCGTAGTGTTACACGGATAGAGCTCCGACTTTAAAAACTCGTAAAAATAACTTTTACATAACCCAAACTAATCTAATATAACACTAATCTATACTATATATACATATATATATTTATTTATATTATACTAGGGAGTATTATTATTATTATATTTTTTTTACTCGCAGAATTCGTGACCTTTTATAGGAGTTTTGATTTCTGACAGCTCCGCGAGTCGTGGAGTTTTTAGCCTTCAAACTCCGCGAGTCGCGGAGTTTGAAAATCCAGCTTAGGATCATTTGTCTCATAGCTTGTCGACATAATTTTTAAATATATATAATATATAAATAATTTATATAATTATTTAAATATTATATTATATTCTTGTGCATAGTTGACTTGTAATTTTTGGTCCGTTGCGTCGGGCGTTGATAGTTGACTCGTGTCCCGGTTCCGGATTTTCGAACGTCCTTGCGTACAATTTAATATCTTGTACTTTGCGTTTTGTAACTTGTACTCTTGTCATTTTTAGACGTTTTTCATCAATAAATTGAACCTTTTGAATTGTATCTTGAACATTTGAGCTTTTTGGACGTTTGTGTCTTCAAATCTTCGTTTTCGCCTTTTGTCTTCGCACTTATTTATTTAAACAATTACAATGAAAATATAATACAATTACATATGAAAACCTATTATTTAGGAGGGATATTGCTATGAAATATATGTTCCTTTTTAGCCTTATCAAACATCCCCACACTTGAGCGTTGCTTGTCCTCAAGCAATACAGAACTTGAAATAAAAACATACATGAATCACTTTTTTATTCATCACACTTTGTACATCAGTGATTTTGATATGGTGGTATAAACAATGATAGTAACGATAGAACCATGGTTAAAGGTGGGTGTGTCATCCACAGTTGCCTCGGGTTTAGGTCAACGACACTTGCAATCAAATAGCCGATTTACTTTCGGTTTCCAAAGCAAAGTGCACATTTGAAAGGCGGTTTACAGTCCCACATGACTATGAAAATTTAGATCCGTAAGGAAATTGGATCTTTATGAAAACATTTGATCTTTTGAAAATTCAATCTAGTTTTTACCCTAGATAAGTTTTCCGGAATAACCCTTCACCGGTGTTTGCAAATTATTTTTGTGGGTTGTGTGGGTTTCAGATTTGAAAATTTTAGCTCAACACTTGTGGTTTTGTGTTACCCACTTGCTAACCTTGTATTGGGAAAGCAACACGTCCAGTATACTTGCTCCGTATATTACCTTTCGGTAAACTACCGTCCGGTTGTAAAGGAAAGCGATGAACAAGAAACTGTTAAGGCAATGTCCCGTGACTTGCTTTTGATTATGGTCTATAAACGTGTCGGATGCTATTACTATCCTTTGTAGGAGTAATAGTAAAGATCATCCTATGATTTTTCGGTCTGGAACAAGATCCTGTCTCCGACCATGCTATGCAACCACCGTTCTTACGGTTGACACCCGATTTGGTTCAGGTGACCTAATGAATTCCAGGTGAATTCCTAGGATTTTACGTTCAAAGGTAATGAACGCATTGAAAATGGATTTTCAGAAAACAAATCGTTTTTATTTTTGATCAAAATATTTTCTCGTTCAAGCTCGAGTTTAGATATCATTGAATTCCATGAGTTTGTAATTCTCAATCTTTAAGGTCAATCTCAAGGATTGAGTAATATCAGGCTTAAAAGCTGATTTTTGATATTTAAGGAGATTATCCTTTCTGGGGATCTGATTCATTAGTCTTATCAAGCTAATTTGCACGGTGCCCCCCCATTGTACGAGATAAATCCTTCTCATGGTTAGGATAAATCTGACCACTTGGCGACCCTGTTTGATGCTGAGGTCCGTGGATTTCCTGCTGATTTTAGAGATGACTTTTCTAGATTTTTCGTCAACCTACAGCTGGTCTGGACGACAACTTCATGACCTAAACCAAGAAGGGCGTGTCTTTTTCAGAAGACTTTACTTCCTTTTAATGATGGAATTGATTCATCGTGTAGATCCATCTTTTCTTTCAAATATATTACAGTAAATCGGGTAAAACAGTTAATTTAGTCCAAAACAAAAGCACCTGCAATAACTTTACAGAAACATGTGATATATAGTTTTTAATTGAATAACTTGGTACATTCTCCCCACACTTAGTTTCTTTCTTTGCCTTTTTATTCTCCTTTATTCCATTTTAAATGAATTCAATCGTTTTAGGGTGTTTCTCAATTTATGTCCTTTCCGAGGTAACGATAATTTCGGTATTAACACCTAATTTTCACCGTTCATAAATATATATAAACATGATTTTAAATTCATTTAGTTGAAATTTTTTTTTAAAATTTTCACAAAAGCAAATAAAACCAAGTGTAAACCCGAGAGAATTTATAACCCTTCCCCACACTTAAGATCATGCAATGCCCTCATTTGCATGAAATCAGACTATAATTATAAATTCATGAGGGTGATTAGTGTAGAAAGTAGTTAAAGATACCATAAAATTGCAGGATGATAGATGGTGCACCTCATCGTTCATTCCTTCTTGTTTTATCACACATGTTTTTCTTCAAAAACGGTTGCTTTTCTGAACTGTTTGATAATTTTTGAAAATGCGTCTTTTACCCTAATCGTGCATTTTTATTAACGAGTTATGCACTAACCCGAACCCCTAATTTAACGTTAAGTGGGGTTAAACTTCCCCACTCTTAGCTGACGACATGTGAAGTCGGTAGAATAAGTTTCACGAATTAGAGTAGTGAGCCAGTTATTTACATCTCGGGTGGTGTATAATATATCAATGGGTTTAAAGTTTAGACTCGCCCGATTGTCACTACTTAATTCTTTTTTAAGTGTAGCTTTTAGTAAATGGATATGTCTCTTTTCTGGTTCTTGGTCAAATGGATCGATATACATCGACATACATATTTCTATAGGGTGGATAATTCCTAACATTTCCTTCCGTTCATTCTCGGGATCAAAGGTTTCACCTCTATTACCCAATTGGGTGAAATTCGAGGTGTCATTATCTATTAAAGCTCGTAGTTCATCTTCGGTAGATGACTCGTCTATTGAGAATATTGGGTTGGAAGGTTGTGGAATGGTGAATTTCGGGATTGGAGTAGATTCTTCTTCATTAACGGTACTTATTGTTCTCACCATTTTGGTCTCGGGGGTAAAATTTTCAACGTTATCGTTTTCCCAAGAGTACCAATTTGTCACCCTTACTTCTTCTTTATCCATTGATGGATCGATGATTTCGTCGGTAGAGGCTAATGTGTCGATATGTTGTGAAATTGGTAAGACTGAATAAAAAGTATCATCGGGATAGTTGGTGATTTCGGAGCTCTCGAATTCATCAAAATTCGATGATATGAGATTTTCTTGCACACGACTCCTCAGATCAACAGGTGTGTAGTCTGATAGAGTTTCAGCTTGCCGGTTTACAAACTCTCTCATTTGTTCATTTTGAGCATTGAGTTCTTCGAGTTTGATTTTCATATTGTCTAATAAATTTTCAGACACGTAATTTTCCTCGTCTACTGGTTGTTGAGTTTGGATATATTCTTGGGAATAATCCCAATTTGAATTGTATTCTTCATAATCATTCCATTCAGGTTCCGTGGGTGCGTAATTTTTCATAGGAACGTAATAATAACATTCCCATGTTGAGTGATAATCTCCACAGATTTCACAACCAGTTATTGTTTCGTCATTCGTGATCCAAGATTGACCGAACGAATTATCATCAACACTCATTTGAGAGTATTGATTTAATTGATTTTGGATATCAAAAAGAGTTTCCATAGCCTTGTTTTCAAAATTTTCCATTTTATTGCGATGGCCAAATTTTAGCTACAATGTGGTGCATTTACTAATTATCCTATTAGTTATAAAAATAGAAAAACTTATATAAGTTGTCCAATTAATAGACTTTTTTGCTTTTGCCCACGTTTCGAATAGCCAAAAGATGCAGCAGGGAGCCAGAACCCTTTAAATCGGAAGCTCACAACTCATCCACTAACAAATCCAACTATTACTACGAAGCAGAAAATTGTCAACGTCCATTAATTTAACCACTTAAATAATTTTTCTTTCTGTTTGAGATATTAGATAAGAAATAGAGAAAATTTCTAAGTCCTAAAAACTAAAGCGTCGAGAAATAAGAAAGAAAAAGAATGCACGTCGAAAAACGTTGAAAAATAAAAATAAGAAAATAGCGCGTCGTAACTTAAAAAGGAATTAAAAACTAAGAATTAAAAGTTGCGTCTAAAAATATTAAAGCTTAAAAGAAAAACTATATCCCAAATGGTAATAACTTAAAAAGGTACTAAAATATAAAAACGGCGTCGCAAAATTCTAAAGCACCTAAATCTCAGTCTAAAGAAAAAGCACTTAAGGGATTTTACGGCAAAGCCTAAAAATCTAGAAGTAAAAATAACTATGGCAAAAACTAAGTTTAAAACTAAATATGAGCTAAAAATACAAATATTACGCTAAAACGATTAAAATGGGACAAAATATAAAAATATACAAAAAGTTGTAAAAAGTACAATTTTTATAAAAATATTATTTTTATATTATTTATTTATTAAAACTATTAATTTTACATATAATAAAACTAATTAAAATTTAAAATACAATTTAATTAAAAAAAAACTTAAACTAATTATAATAATTAAACTAATTAGGGTTTATTAATAATAATAATAATAAAATCCGTAATTAATGTGAAATTAGGGTTCTGTCACGTGTGTCAGAGTGTCTCCGCGAGTCGCGGCGTTTTAAGCCTGCAAACTCCGCGAGTCGTGGAGTTTGCATTTTCGGTTTTTTTTTTTTTTTTTTAACTTAAGTTTTATATTGTTTTTCTAAAAATATATATATTTATACAAAAATAAATTAAAAATATAGAGTTTCGCCGACTTCCCCGGCAGCGGCGCCAAAAACTTGATGTCGTGCGAGGTGTACGTGAAATACTATATATTTTTGATACGAAAAGTGATACAAACTACACAAGTTTTAATTATTTATTTACAAATGGGATATACCTAAACCTTGCTACAACACTATAGGCAGTGTACCTAATCGTAGAGTAGTATAGTTTTTAGTAAGTCCGGTTCGTTCCACAGGGAGCGGGCTTATTGCACACTATATTTTTAAACAACTATCTTTGTACAAAATATATATAATTATATATAATAATATATAAAAGGGGGTTTACCGTTTAATGACCGGTTTGTCGATTTATATTTTAAACGAAGCGTATAGTAAATGACGATATTTAAATAACAATATAAAATAAATAACAATAATTAAAATGACAATAAATAAAAGTACGAGGAAATATGAAATAAAATATATTATGCTTATTTAAACTTCCGTAATCATGATGTTTGACGTTTTGATTTTATTTATTGTCCTGGGTTAATTGTCCTTTGTCCTGGATGTATTTAAAACCTATCTGGTTTTTGTCCATAATAGTTCATTGGTCATAATTATAAACTGCTCGGCAAATTTAACCTTATACCCGAAGTCAAATATTCCAACTAACTGGGGATTCGAACTGTAACAAGGTCTTAATACTTTGCTTAATGAATACACCAGGTTATCGACTGTGTGTAAACCAAGGTTTAAATACTTTGTTAACAATTACACCAATTACCCTTGAATGTAATCCACCCCTGTTTTAATGAGTCCATTAACTATTAATCCATCCCCGTGTCCGGTCAAATGAACAATAATTCGTACTTATAAATATCCCGCCCATCGTGTCCGATTAAGCGTATGTGGTTATATATAGATACGTCAAATCATAACCTTTATATTAAATTAACGAGGTATCATTAATTTAATATAAAGCCCATTAATAGCCCATAGTCTAATTTCCACAAGTGTCGTTCTTTTGTCCAAACCCCAATTATGGTACAAAACCCAATTACCCCGTCTTTAATATTTAGTCCAACATCATGATTGCTTTGGCTCAAATAAGCATAATAATAACTTAAGTACGAGACATTAATTTAAAAAGGAGAACATAGCTTACATTGATTATTTATCGCGTAGTATTACACGGACAGAGCTCCGACTTTAAAAACCCGTAAAAATAACTTTTACATAACCCAAACTAATCTAATATAACACTAATCTATACTATATATACATATATATATTTATTTATATTATACTAGGGAGTATTATTATTATTATATTTTTTTTACTCGCAGAATTCGTGACCTTTTATAGGAGTTTTGATTTCTGACAGCTCCGCGAGTCGTGGAGTTTTTAGCCTTCAAACTCCGCGAGTCGCGGAGTTTGAAAATCCAGCTCAGGATCATTTGTCTCATAGCTTGTCGACATAATTTTTAAATATATATAATATATAAATAATTTATATAATTATTTAAATATTATATTATATTCTTGTGCATAGTTGACTTGTAATTTTTGGTCCGTTGCGTCGGGCGTTGATAGTTGACTCATGTCCCGGTTCCGGATTTTCGAACGTCCTTGCGTACAATTTAATATCTTGTACTTTGCGTTTTGTAACTTGTACTCTTGTCATTTTTAGACGTTTTTCATCAATAAATTGAACCTTTTGAATTGTATCTTGAACATTTGAGCTTTTTGGACGTTTGTGTCTTCAAATCTTCGTTTTCGCCTTTTGTCTTCGCACTTATTTATTTAAACAATTACAATGAAAATATAATACAATTACATATGAAAACCTATTATTTAGGAGGGATATTGCTATGAAAACCTATTATTATCAATAATTTCGGTCGCCAAACCTAATTTTATTCAATACCAATTTAATACTTTTTAGCGAACAAATTAGCGTTTATTATCAAAAGGTTAAAAATAAAAATAAAAATAAAAACTGTACAGACATACCTGTGAAATAGATTTCTTAGTTATATGATCTATCCCATTCATAAGATAGTCGGTTTAATTGGTTTTCCATGGCTACATAGGCGTAACCTCGAGCATTCAGTGTCTTTTCTTCTAAACATATGAACGGTCCGTCTCTGCATAAAGTAACAAATTCGGTATTTGAATAGGTTTGATTATTTGAACATTTACCTCCATGTGACCATTTTCCGCATTTGTGACATCTTTCTAGGTGTCGTGCTCTTCTTTTTGCTGCGGATTTTGATTTTCCTTTACCAAATTGTAACTTATTATCTTCGCATCTGGATTCTTTTCTAACTCCGTCCATTCTTTCTCTGATTACTGATACTATTTCACTTGGTAGTATGTCATTATTTCTTTTAGTGATCAAAGCGTGTAGCATTAGACCATGGTTTAGTTCACAGGCAGTCTTCATTTTGTAAAAACCTAAAAAAAATAAAAATTCAGAATGGGGGGAGAAGACTAGTTCTTTAGGGTCTGCTAGGGAAAGACCATTCGGGTTCCATTTTCGAGAACTACACGAAAACAGACAATCTAACTCTAATAGAAATACATATTATCCTTTAAAGACTTGATTCTCCCCACACTTAGTTAGCTGTGGTGTCGAAATTGTGATTAACTTCGTTGTCGACTTCCATCGGACCATGTATGTAATGTTTAACTCTGTGACCATTAACTTTAAATTCAATCCCATTTGAATTTATTAATTCTATCGTTCCGTATGGGAAAACTCTTTTGACTATGAATGGTCCAGACCATCTTGATTTCAATTTTCCAGGAAATAGCTTGAATCGTGAATTGAAAAGAAGAACTCTGTCTCCTTCTTTAAATTCTTTTGAACTTCTGATTCTTTTATCATGCCATTTCTTCGTTCTTTCTTTATAGATTAACGAATTATCGTATGCTTCATGTCTTAATTCTTCTAATTCGTTTAGTTGACTTAATCGTAGACGTCCGGCTTCATGTAAATCAAGATTACATGTCTTCAAAGCCCAAAATGCTTTGTGTTCAATTTCTACTGGAAGATGACATGCTTTTCCATAAACAAGTCTAAAAGGTGTGGTTCCAATTGGAGTTTTGTAGGCTGTTCTAAAAGCCCAGAGTGCATCCTCCAATTTAATGGACCATTCCTTTGGATTTGATCCTACGGTTTTCTCTAGAATACATTTTAAAGCTCGGTTGGTATTTTCAACTTGTCCACTTGTTTGTGGATGATATGCGGTGGAGATTTTATGAGTTGCTCCATATCTTTTAAGAACTTTCTCAAGTTGATTATTACAGAAATGAGTACCCCGATCACTTATTAAAGCTTTCGGTGTTCCAAACCTTGCAAAAAGACGTTTTAAAAAGTTGACTACAACTCGTGCATCGTTAGTTGGGAGAGCTTGTGCTTCCGCCCATTTAGATACATAATCAATGGCTACGAGTATATATAGATTATTATGAGATTTTGGAAATGGACCCATAAAGTCAATACCCCAAATGTCAAATACTTCACATACTTGGATGATATTTTGTGGCATTTCATCACGTTGACTTATTTTTCCGGCCCTTTGACATGCATCACAGGATTTGCAAAGAAGGTGTGCATCTTTGTAAATTGTAGGCCAATAGAATCCAGCTTCATAAACTTTTCTTGCTGTTAGTTGAGGCCCATAATGCCCTCCTGTTGGTCCTGTGTGACAATGGTTTAAAATTTTACTAGCTTCATCTCCAAATACACATCGGCGTATTATTCCATCGGGACAACTTTTAAACAGATGTGGATCTTCCCAGAAATAGTGTTTTATATCACTGAAGAATTTCTTTCGTCTTTGGTACGATAATCCTTTTTCAAGGAATCCACAAACTAAGTAGTTTGCATAGTCTGCAAACCATGGGATTTCTTTATAATCTATCTTCAATAGATATTCATCAGGAAAGTTGTCTTGTATGGCCGATTCATTTAGAACTTCTAACTCAGGATTTTCAAGACGAGAAAGATGATCAGCGGCGAGATTTTCTGCTCCTCTTTTATCTCGGATTTCAATATCAAACTCTTGTAAGAGTAAGATCCAACGGATTAATCTTGGTTTAGCATCTTGTTTCGAAAATAGGTATCTAAGAGCAGAATGGTCGGTATAGACCACCGTTTTTGCTAGAACGAGATATGATCGAAATTTGTCAAAAGCAAAGACAATAGCAAGGAGTTCTTTTTCAGTTGTAGTATAGTGGTAAGTATCCCCGGCAGCGGCGCCAAAAATACTTGATGCGGTAGCGGAGTGGTATAAAATACTATTAAATTTTTGCAGGAAATACTATTAAATACGATACAATTTTACACAAGATATTTATTTATTTATAGAATGGATATACTTAAACCTTGCTACAACACTTATAGGCAGTGTACCTAATCGTACAGTAGTGTAGTTTTTAGTAAGTCCGGTTCGTTCCACAGGGAATCTTTTTAAACAAAGCTTAACGCTATATTAGTTTACTTTTATAAAAATACATATATATATATATATATATATATATATATATATATATATATATATATATATATATATATATATATATATATATATATATAAGTAATATTATTATTATAAAGGGGGGTTTTTACCGTTTAATGACCGGTTTGTCGATTTTAAAACTTTAGTCGCAGTTAAAACCAAATGTAAAATATTAAAAATGAATACAAGACTTAAATTAAAGCATAAAGTAAATAACGATAATGAAATTGCGAATAATAAAAGTGCGATAAAATAAACTTGCGATAATTAAAAAGTACGATAATTAAAAGTGCAATTAAATACAATAACAATAAAAATGCGATAATTAGAAGTGCAATTAAATATAAAATAAAGGAAATTAAATATGAAATAAAAGAATTATGCTTATTTAAACTTCCGTAATCATGATGTTTGACGTGTTGATTTTAGTTTTATGCCCATGGGTTAATTGTCCTTTGTCCTGGATTATTTAATATGTTCGTCTGGTTTTTGTCCATAACAGTCCATCAGTCATAAATATAAAGTGCGAGTGTCCTCGTCAAATTATCCTTATACCCGAAGTTAAATATTCCAACTAATTGGGGATTTAAACTGTAACAAGATTTTAATACTTTGTTTAATAATTACACCAGGATGTCGACTGAGTGTAACCCAAGGTTTTAATATTTTGTTATCAATTATACCAAATGTCCTTGTACATAATTTCACCCCTGTTTTAATTATTCTAGTGGCTATTAATCCATTCCCGTGTCCGGTTAAATGAACGATTATTCGTACATATAAATACCCCGCCCATCGTGTTCGATTGAGTGTATATGGTAATTTATAGGGACGCCCAATTGTAAATCTTTATATTAACATTAACAAACTATCATTTAGTTAAACAAATATAAAGCCCATTAATAGCCCATAGTCTAATTTCCACAAGTGTCGTTCTTTTGTCCAAACCCCAATTATGGTACAAAGCCCAATTACCCAATTTTAGTAATTAGCCCAACATCATGATTACTTCGTTTTAAATAAGCATAATAATAACTTAGCTACGAGACATTAATGTAAAAAGGTTGAACATAACTTACAATGATTAAAAATAGCGTAGCGTTACACGGACAGAATTTCGACTTACACCCTTACAACATTTGCTAACATACCCTTATTATTAGAATTATAATTAAAATTAAAATATAAATTATAAATATATATATATATATATATATATATTTTACGTATGAGAAGAAGAAGAAAAAGATGATGATTTGCGATCAGAATTCGGTTGCTTTTATAGGAATTTTTGACTTTTGGGGCTCCGCGACTCGCGGCATTTTTGCCTTCAAACTCCGCGAGTCGCGGAGAATGAAATTACAGCTCAGTCCCTTTGGAGTCTTTCTTGCCGACGGTTTTTATTATTTATTATAATATATAAATAATTATAAGAATTATTTAAATATTATATTATATTTATGTGCATAGTTGACTTGTAATTTTTAGTCCGTTGCGTCGAGCGTTGAGAGTTGACTCATGTCCCGGTTCTGGATTTTCGAACGTCCTTGCGTACAATTTTATATTTTGTACTTTGCGTTTTGAATCTTGTATTCTTGTAATTTCGAGACGTTTCTTGTCAATAATTGGAACCTCTTTGATTGTCTTTTGTACTTTTGAGCTTTTTGGTCGTTTGCGTCTTTAATTCGTTGAATATGTCTTTTGTCTTCACCTTTTATTATTTAAATGAATATCACTTGTAAATAGAACAATTTCAACTAAAAGCTTGTCTTTCTTGAGGAATAATGCTATGAAATATATGTTCGTTTTTAGCATTATCAGCGTCTTTCCTCTTCTGCTATGACGTATCGTAATTCCTTGATAATCATATCAACATGGTGATCAAATGTAACGTAGATCACAAGTCTGCTTGGTGTGCTTTCAAAATCATCTCTTGCCAAGAGAATGAAGATTCCATGAATACCATCAATCATTTTGGAATCAGAATGATAAGTCGGGCGTTCGATGGAAAGATCTATATGCTTCCGGATGAGAGTCAGTAGTGCTCGTTAGGTGGCAGAGAACGGAAGTGTGGATCCAGCTAAGGCGTTATAAACCTTAGAGTAAACGATCTTTTGATCTCGACAAAACCTTGTTTCAAGAATAGTGCGAACAACTGAATCGTGCTCTCTTTGCCTTTCTTCTCTGTAGATATGATTGTGAAGTGTTGTGATAAAGTCCTAAATGCACTCTTCTAAGAATTCTGCATCATTATCTTCTATTGGTAGGTAAAGACTATACACGGCTTCATTATCCTCAATCCGATTCTTCAACTGTGGTGTGAGTTCAATTGTTGAATGGCGGATAGCTTCAAATATATCCTCAAATTCATCATTCTCATTAATGAATGTAATCATATCAGGGAGTTCATTTGATGAATGAGATTCAACAAATCGTTCTGACGAAGAAGAGTTCAGATCCTCTTGGTCTGATACCGTTAATAGAGAGCGAGTGTCAACCAGAACGTCTGTATATATTGATGTCCTTCCTCATCATCATCGGTATAACTATCTTCAGGGAGTTCATTTGATGAATGAGATTCATCTTTATTCTGGTGTCTTACTTCTCTGCTGGCAGGATCAATCTCCATATCTTTTAAATCGGATGGTTTTTCAACTCTCGTTTTGATACAAATCACCATACGATTACTTCGATCTTCCATCTAGCTTCATTATTTCCTCGCGATGTTTATAAATTACTTTTGAGCTGATTGGGGATATTTTCTTATCACTCGCTTTATTTTCCTCCACATCTTCCTCCTCTTCAGATTCTTCTTCTTCCTCTATTTCTTCATAAGGATCCTCCTCATCCATTTCTGAGTCGTCATCAGATTGAGACTCTATATTCATTTCGATGTCATCGGATGGTGGTGGAGACTCATCATCAGAAGTGATCCGGTTGGTGGAAATATTGAACATCTCTTCTCGTTCTGAAAAACAGGTAGGGCGGTCAATTTTGAAGGTAACGCTATCCCCATGTGATCGCAAAATCAATATTTGATTGTACACATCAATGACAGTCCTAGCCGTATTAATGAATGGTCTTCCCAAGACAATCAATGTGTTTAGGTTTTCCTTAATGTCCATAACTACGAAATTCGTAGGATACAAGAATTTGTCGATTTTCACCAAGACGTTCTCAACTATGCCCTTAGGATATCCGATTGTGTGGTCGGAAAGTTGGATAGTCATTTTGATTGGTGTCAAGTCTCCTAGCTCTAATCTCTTATAAAAAGAATAGAGCATGAGGTTGATACTTGCTCCTAAATAAGCTAAAGCATGAATGGTTCCAGATTGGTAGATTGAGCACGAGAAAGTGAATAGACCCGTATCTCCGAGATTTTTGGGTAGAGAGTTCCTGAGTAATGCCGAGTCTTCTACACTCAGTGGAATTTTGTTGGAATCTGGCATCCTTTCCTTTGTAGAAAGAAGTCTTCTTATATATTTATTCTGGTTTGGGACTTTGGACATGGTGTCCAAGATTTTACCATCAAGCTTATATGTACCAAGCTTCGATAGTTCATTCGTAAGTATTCCAGGATAGGGTATACGAATTGGATTCTGTGTGGGCAGCTTCTGAGTATTAATTGATTTCTTTTTTAGCCTAGCTGACCTTCTCTTAGGGTTGGTTCTTTTTTCGAGATTACGAAATCCATTTATTTTGCTTCTTCCATGTGGGGATTTTGGATGGTATTACTAGGCAATCTTCTCCGCGGTCGGGTTTCAAGGTGTAGGGATAACTGTCTGAGCTACGTTTCTAGACTTTTGAGCAGAGCCAATTGATTTCTCATGAGTATCTCTAAGTTGATTATCCTTATGTAATTCATTTTTCAACAATTTTACTTTGTCACGACTTCTAGTATATACAAATTTTTTAGGGCGATACTGGCGATTTTTTTACGATTCGAATTAAATCTTGCTGAATCATTCCCCTGGTTTATGTATCTCAATGGGCAAAAAGTCAGGGGGAAAAAAGAAACCTACTGCTGTCAATTCGCAAACTCTACCTAGGGCTCTACGCAATAGGACGATTGGGCAGGCGGAGTTTATTGATCCATTGGAAATTGAGGCGTCAATGAATGATGATTTGAAGCATACCTCGCCAGTGGCTGATAGTATTGATAAAGGAGATGAGGATAGCCGTACTAGGGTTTTTACGGCTTCAACGCCTGAACTGATTGAAGAAGATGGACATGACCATGTTAGTGTCCATAATGAATCATCTGATTCTGAGAAGGACTGTGTGCAGAATGAAACATGTTTTGGTACTGAATACAATCTTGAATTCCCTACTTTGAAAGATACACCTAAAAGTGGGAAATTTGATCCGCATAAGGAAGTGGGTGGTAATTTTTCTAATGAGGCTGTGGAGTCTGTTGTTGCCGAACCTTCTACTCTGCCTCAAAAGGTCTCATATAAGGCTGCTGTTAATGGCCAGCAAGGTAAACATACAGTTAACTTTCGTTTCGTTGAATCCACCAATGATACTGAGGATGACTATGATGTTGAGATTCCTTTGTCCTCTGTAATGGAAGCAACAGAGAGATATAACTACACTTTGTATGCGTATTTCTTAGGGAAACGTCTTGCTTACCCCGTTGTTAAAAATTACGTTATGAATGTGTGGCGTAAGTTTGGAATTGAGAAAACTATGATGAATTCCAAGGGTTTTTTCTTTTTCAAATTTACTAACGAAGAGGGTATGCGTGGTGTGCTAGAAGGTGGTCCATGGATTATTAGAACGATCCCGATTATACTAAACATATGGTCCCCTGACATGGTCTTAACGAAGGAAGAGTTAACCCGTGTCCCGGTATGGATTAAAATGCACGATGTTCCGTTAGCTGGATTCACGGAAGATGGCCTAAGTGTAATTGCTTCCAAAGTTGGTACTCCGTTGATGCTAGATTCTTATACTAGTACCATGTGTGCGGAATCATGGGGCCGACCCAACTATGCTAGGGCTATGGTGGAGGTGTCTGCTACAAAAGAATTGAAGGAAACTTTAAAGGTAGCTACCCCGAGTTTAAATGGCAAAGATAAAAAGATTAGCATCGTCAATGTAGAGTATGAATGGAAACCGCCCAGATGCTCGGCTTGTGCTGTTTTTGGTCATAAAGATACCCAATGCCCCAAAATGGTGTCTACCAAAGTGGATGTCCCGAAACAGGTTGATGGAGACGGCTTTGTGATTGTTGGTAAAATGAAAGATAATAATGTCAAGGCTGTTAAGTTTAAGGAAGGTTATGTTGTTGGAAGACCCAAACAAAAATTGATCTATCGACCAATTGGAAAGAAATCAGCTGATATGAATAAAAAAGTAAGTACTAGTGAACCTTCAATGCCTATTGTAAAAGATAATGTCTTTGGTGTACTGCATGATTTAGAAGATGACAACAATCTGGAGGACCATGGAAAAGCGAGTATAATAGGTGATGATAATCTTGTTGATGACATAAGTGATGTTGAGTGTAATGATGATGAAACATCTAGATTCATGGAACAAACGGTTGAGGGGGCAAGCACTCCCGGTTTACGTGTTTTCGATGTTTAGCTTTTCAACATGGAATATTCGGGGTTTGAACCAATCCCCGAAACAGAAAGAGGTTCAAGGTATTGTTGCTGAAAATAATCTATGCATGTGTGCAGTGCTGGAGTCTCATGTAGGGATTCAGATGCTTAGTAATATATGTAGTCGTGTTTTTCATAATTGGCAATGGCTGTCTAATCAGTCGTTATGTAATGGAGGCACTAGGATCATTCTTGGTTGGGATCCAAATATTGTGAGTTTCATTCTTATCTCGATGACTGATCAGGTGGTTCACGGGTTGGTGCGCATGTTATCGACACGAAAACAATTCTTTATATCGATTGTATATGCTCATAATTACTACATTACTCGTCGTGAATTGTGGATGAATCTTGACATGCATAAAAATATTGTGGGTGAGTATCCCTGGGTATTAATGGGTGATTTTAACGTGTCTCTAGATCTTCATGAATCAACCACAGGTGGTTCTCGGGTTACTATTGCTATGCGCGAATTTCGTGAGTGTGTAGACATGATTCAGGTTACGGATCTTAATCATACAGGTTTCGAGTTTACTTGGAATCAACGTCCTCAAACTTCCGATGGTGTTTTGAAGAAGATTGATAGAGTGCTAGTGAATGATGCATTCTTGAATGAATATGGTACCGCCTATGCTATCTTTCAACCATATCGTATCTCCGATCATTGTCCGGCAATTCTTAAGATCCCTTCAAATATAGTGAAGCGCCACAAGTCGTTTAAATTCTGTAATTTTATTGCTTATAAGGAGGGTTTTACTGATATCGTTTCGAAAGGCTGGAAGTGTGTTATAGTTGGTCATCGAATGTTTCAAGTTGTCAAGAAACTTCGCTCACTTAAGAAGCCTCTGCGTAAATTGCTACGAGAGAATGGTCACTTACATAAAAAAGTTCAAAGTCTAAAATTAGAACTTGATGAAATTCAAGCTGCTCTAGATCGAAATCCGCATTCTGTCGATCTCAGAGAAGAGGAAGGTTGTATATTACGTGCTTACACGGCTGCTATCCTTGATGAGGAGCGATTCCTAAAACAAAAAGCCAAAACTGAATGGTTGAAGGTTGGAGATTGCAACTCGCGATACTTCCATAAAGTCGTCAAGGGTAAAGCTAACAGAAATCGCATCTCGGCTATCATTGATTCTCAAAATAACGTGCTAGAAGGGAATGATATTCCGGAGGTGTTTCTAAATTATTACAAGGAATTTATTGGCACTAGTTCCCCAGTCTCGGCAATTGCTAATCCAGAGGGGTTGTTTACAAGGAAAATAAGTTCGAATAAAGCTTTGGATATGATCAGACCGATCTCAAATAATGAGGTAAAAAAAGCTATGTTTAATATTGGCAATAATAAATCGCCTGGCCCCGATGGTTATACTGCTGAGTTCTTCAAGTCTACCTGGGATATTGTGGGCGACGAGATTACGGTAGCGATTCAAGAATTTTTCAAGAATGGCCAATTATTGAATGAACTGAACCATACTGTCATTTCATTGATTCCTAAAGTTCAATCCCCGAGTCATGTTACCGACTACCGGCCGATTGCGTGTTGTAATGTCCTCTATAAATGTATTAGCAAAATCATTACGAATCGTATAAAAGACAGTTTGGAGGATATTGTAAGTATAAATCAATCAGCTTTTATCCCGGGCCGTCTTATATCTGATAATGTCTTACTTACTCAGGAGCTAATGAAGAATTATCACTTGTCGAAAGGAATTCCTAGGTGTGCCTTTAAAGTTGATATTCAGAAGGCGTATGATACAGTGGATTGGGATTTTTTGGAATGTATTTTATTCAGGTTTGGATTCCATAGGATGATGGTCAAGTGGATTATGAAGTGTGTTTCATCTGTATCGTATTCTATTAATATTAATGGGGAGCTTCACGGATACTTCAAAGGTAAACGTGGTCTCCGTCAGGGTGATCCACTGTCCCCATACCTGTTTACATTGGTGATGGAGGTGTTATCTCTTATGCTTGTTCGTAATTCGCTAACAATGAAAGGATTTAGATTTCACCCAAAATGTGAAGAGCAAAAGATTATTAACTTGTGTTTTGCAGATGATCTCTTTTTGTTCTCATATGCAGATGCTAACTCTGTCTCAGTTATTAGCGAGGCTTTGGAGGAATTTAAACAGGTGTCTGGGTTGGTTCCAAGTCTTCCGAAAAGCACGGTTTTCTTTGCTAATGTTACTCAAGCGGTTCAGAACCAGATTCTTACTTTGCTGCCTTTCGATGTTGGATCTCTTCCGGCAAAATACCTGGGTGTTCCTCTGGTCTCTACACGCTTGTATTATCAGGATTGCAAAGTTCTTGTGGATCGTGTCAGGATTAAAATTGGTGACTGGAAGAATAAGTTCTTGTCCTTTGCTGGGCGAGTTCAATTAATTACTTCTGTGATCTCTTCTATGCAGAGTTATTGGCAGTCCGTCTTCATTCTCCCTTGTGCTATTATTAAAGAAATAGAAGGTTTAATGCGGGGATTTTTATGGTGTCAAGGTGCTATGAAAAAAGGTAAAGCGAAAGTTAAATGGGATGATGTTTGTCTTCCGAAAGATGAAGGCGGTTTGGGGATCAAGAGATTGAAATATTGGAATTCTACGCTAATGATTAAGCATATTTGGAGAATTCTTACTCATAAAGAGTCTCTTTGGGTGCGTTGGATCCATTCTTATAGGCTTCGTGGTCGAAACTTTTGGGATATTCAAATCCCTCAGGATTCGAGCTGGAGTTGGCGCAAGTTACTCTCCATTCGTGAGAATATTCATGACCGGTTTATTCACAAGATCGAAGATGGTAGCATCACATCTGTCTGGTTCGATATTTGGTCTGATTTTGGACCTTTAATTTCTGTCATTTCTCGTCGTGATCTGTTCCATGCAGGTTTGCGAAGTGACTTATGTGTGCGCGATTTTCGGGGTCAAAATGGGTGGAGGTGGCCAAATGGTTGGTTAGTGAGGTTCCCTATCTTGGCAGCCATTCCTTATTCTCCTAGCTCTAATTGCCCAGATATTGTTCAATGGAGGGATAATGATGGTTCTCTTCGTGATTTTTCGGTTAATGTAGTATGGGAATCGATAAGACCTCATTCAGTTTTGGCGGATTGGTTCTCGATTGTTTGGCATGCATTCTGCATTCCAAAACATGCTTTTATTCTATGGTTATTGATGGGTCAACGATTGAAGACTCAGGATCGACTGAAGCATTGGGAGACTCATGGTACAGATCCTATTTTGTGTCCTCTATGCAAGCAGGTACCCGACACTCATGACCATTTATTTTTCTCTTGTGTGTACTCATATGTTGTTTGGGATTTGGTAAAAAGACACATTGATCTTCCATTTATGTGTAATGGCTGGAAGGATATTTCGGGTTTAATTGGTCCGTTTTCATCTCGTCGTCAGGCAAGATTTGTGATTACTAAGTTGTTGTTTGCAAGCTCCGTTTACTTTGTTTGGCAAGAACAAAATGCTAGATTATTCAACAAGCGACCACGGACGAGTGAGCAACTATATCATATCATTGTCTCTACAGTGCGCTTGAAATTAATGTCGCTAAAGTGGAAAAGGACGGCCTATGTGCTTCGAATGAAAGAAAATTGGAAAATTCCGTAATTTTTCCTTTGTTGTTTTTCGAGCTGATGATGCTCTTGGTGCGTTAGTTGTAATTTTGTTCAACTTTGTTGGATGTTCGAGGGGCTATAGGGCATGTCCTATAGTCGTTGTGCTCTTTTGTTCATATTTATTTTAATAAATTTCACCGGGTGAAAACCCTTTTACCCAAAAAAAAAAAAAATTTTATAGTTTTGTACTCATCTAGCAATTCATCATAATTAATATGATAGAATACATATACCTCATTGCTTTGAACGCTTGAGTTCTCACCTTCTTTTTCTTGGAAGCAAGATTCAACTTCATCTTCACTATGATTATCTTGACTTGGAGAGAATCTTGAAGCCATGAGATAAAAGTCTTCATCTTCATCTTCATTGTGATGACCCGAAAATTTCTGATTTAATTTAAACCTTATATTTACATGATATAATGTTTCCGACGTGATAAGCAAACTTGTTATTATGAGTCTCAAATTTTTTGAAAGGTTTTATGAAGTCATTCACCCCTTTCGAACATTTCGATGATTCACGAACGTTATTACGTGTATTATATATATATATATATATATATATATATATATATATATATATATATATATATATATAGTCAAAAGTTCAAACGAGAACCACAAAAATGGCGAGAACTTCTAATTTACGAACATTTTCACATGTGATGGGGATATTGAAACGGTGAAGCATTCCTTGCTTGATTGCGTAAAGGTACGGGTCATTTGGGAAAAAGTTTACTCTTGGTGGGGGTGTGATTCGGCTAACCTTTCTTTTGGAAATCTCCTTGGTGGGTCTTGTCCTATTACGTGCTCTGTAATTGGGGGCAAAATTTGGCAAGCGGTTCAATGGACGTGCGGATACCTCATATGGAAAAATAGGAACCAAATGGTCTTCAATAAATCAAGTTGGTCTCCTCCGATTGCTTTAAATGAGATGCAAATAAAAAGCTACGAGTGGATTGCGAAGCGTGTTCGAGGAAAGAAAATAGATTGGCTAGATTGGTTACATAATCCAAATGTTTTATTGATGTAACAATTTATTTTCTTTCTTTCTCTCGTGTTGCATATGATTCCTTCTCAAAATCTCTATGCTTTGTGTGAACTACTGTATCATTGAGATTAATTATTAATAAGATTATTTGCTTTTCAAAAAAAAAAAAAAAAAAACATGTGAACATTTTATATAATTAACAATTTAACATGTAATTTGTGGTAATGAACATATGTTTGTTAATGATATGAGCATTAATTAACATTTGTATTTAATTTGTTGCATTTAAATACATAAAAACTATGAAATTAAAAAGTTTTCGCAGTAACCAAATAAATATAGAAAACTGCGATAACCAATATATACCTTTAGATTAAGTTGATGAAGGGCTGAGATTAAATAAGTTTATTTCCATTGATTTAAATAACTTTTAACCGTATTAACACTACAGGGTATAATCGAAACAAAATGTTTATTTAAATCCTTCATACGTTTTCATTTGTTATGGGATAACTGCCTTTTATTATCGATAACCGCCAGTTGAGGAATTTCTGGGTTTCTCATCCATCAAAAATTAACTTTATGTCTTTTAATGTTTCTTAATTATTATTTGTTCACATATTTTGTACATGTTCAAATTTTTCACACTTGTGAACATACGTAGTTTTATTGTTTGATAATTATATGTTCACATATTTTGTACATGTTACAATTTTGTGCACACATACTATGTACTTGTAATGGCGTTAATTTGGTGTATGTTTTTATGTTAATTTAATGTTTTATGATACAAGTGTTAATGTTAATATGTACATGTGAACATTGAACCTTCTAATATTTTGAATATGTTTTATATCATCTGCACATTTTGTACATGGTAACATGTTTTCAAATTATTCATTTGGGTAACTAAATTTTTATGAGTACAAATGTACAATATCACGTTCAATTCCACATGCCCAATTACAGAAACTCTATAGCATAATTCATTATGTGCACATCTGTTCATGTGCATATTCCAATCTCTTGTCGATCGTGCGCACTTTCCACTCTGAACGTGCAGTGTGCACATCTGACTCCATATGTGCTCGTCTAAATCCGAACGTGTGTGCGTGCGCATCTGATGATCTGAACGCCTGATATGGCCGAAACGGATGGTTTTATTTGTGCGGTGTCGTTAGGCCGCATGACCTCAGATTCAGTTGATCAAGGTAGCACACAGTGGTTTTGTTTATTTATATTGTACGGGGCCTAAATTTTGACCAAATTTAAACTTTATCTTTAAATGATTTAATGTTTCCAACACGATAAGCAAAGTATGTAATGTTGAAATCTCAAAAACTTTGAACTGTGTTCATGTATTCATTTACCATTCGACTGTTCTCGACGATTCACGAACAATAATGTGTAAATAAATATGTATGTATATATATGTGATTTCAAATTAGTTAAGTGAACGATAGTAACACTTGTTTATTGATTCGACTGATAATTAAATATATTAATTAGAATGATTGAGAAATTAAAATAAACATTGACGCATAAAGGAATTTTATCAATTTAAGCTTTAAAGTGTAAACGTGACGTGTTATAATAATTTCTATTATTTAAACGATTTTGAAATAAACTTTGAAATATAACTGATTTTGAAAAACTAAATATTATTAAATAAATATTTCAATCATATGTACAAATTTATTACAAAATGAAAATATATTTATATTTTACAAAGTGATAAAATATAATATTAACTTAGTCATAAAACGTTTGATTTAAAATAATATATTTTAGTAAACAACGAGACATTGATTTATAGAAGCAAATGACCAAAACACTCGAAGTTCAAGATACACTTTGAGTAATATAGTTTATTGATAATTTAAGACTACATTTTGACAAAGATACGAGTCACGAAACGTAAAGTACAAGTTTTCTAAGCGTACGAAAAGGCGTTCGAAAAACCAGAACCGGTACGAAAGTCGAGCGTCAATGTACAATTCATCGGTGCAAAAATTACAAATCAACTATGCACGAGAATATAATATAATATTTAATTAATTCTAAAGATTAAATATATTATATATTAACTAATATATACATATGTGTCGGTAGCCATAGAATTGTAAATTGTGAGCTGTAACTTTAGGCCATGCGATCGCATGGCAAAATGCCCACAAGCCCATGCGATCGCATGGTGTGGTAGGTGGGTTTCAATCCTATAAAGCAATCGACTTCTGGTTCCGTTTAATTCACAAATTCATTCTATCTCTCTCGAACGCTTAACATATATAATAATAATAATAATAATAATAATAATAATAATAATAATAATAATAATAATAATAATTATTATTATTATTATTATTATTATTATTATTATTATTATTATTATTATTATTATTATTATTAAAAATTATGATTAATCTTAATATTATTATTAGTAGTATTAGTATTATTAGTAGTACACAAAAAATACTATGACGGAGTCATGAGCGAGTTATTTCAAAACGAGTTTTTTGAGCGGGATAGAGCTAAGAAAATTATGGGTTATAGCTATGGAGGTTATGGGTATGGTTCATGGGTATTGTTCATGAGGTCAACTTAGTGTTTATCATCTCCGTTGCGTCTACGTACTTTCCTACAATATTGAATCACAATATTGATACGTGAGTATTCATATCTTATCTTTTATATATTAATAGTGTATCCATGTCTAGTGCTCGAGTATATATGTTTATGCATGCTTGTATGCTTTAATTTTGTCGTTAGATAGTTTATGATGAATCACGAATTTGATACATATGCTACTAATATAAAGTATATGATGTACAAGTTTTTGGAAAGCTGGCGAAAAATTATTAACTTTTCATTTAGAAATCGCGTGATTTCGATGAACGTATTAAAAGATATGGTCAACTGAATTATGTTTGACGTTAATTAAAATTGTGTTTGAAACTGTAAATTAATATTTAAACAACTTGTCTGTGAGATTGATAAATTGGATTTTTAGATATTACTAATCGAGTGAATAAATTTCTATATAAGGCACGTCTCGTTTTGTTGAACAATTGTCAAAGTTGACTGTTGTATCATGTTTTAAAGCTTTATAAACACTATAATCTGATTCTACAAGTATTGGAAAACTATGTGAAATAATAAAATATTTTCGATTGCCATGATAATTCAAATATAATATAGCTCCTGAAATAAATAATATTTTGAGTTTGATAAACTATAAATTCGTTCAATTGTCAAAACTTATACTATGTTAATAAACATGTATAGATTTAAAGATCATATTGGGTCAGGTTGACTTTTGAGATGACTTTTGTTAACTTTTGCATATCGGTCTCGAGCATTAGGATTGTGATACACTATGACCCGACCTAGCTTGTTAGACATGTATTGACCAACATATGTCCTCTAGGTTGAGATCTACGGTTATTTTGCATTCCGAGTTTCTGTCACATTTCGGTGAATGACCTTATGTGCTGCTAAGGTGAGTTTCATATGCTCCCTTTTTAATTGCTTTTGCAATCTATATTTTTGAGCTGAGAATTCATGCACTTTATTTTAAACGCAATGGATACAAGTACATACTAAATTCTACACTGAGTTTGGACCGAAAATCCCTTAGCTTTGGTAACTAGTAACTGCCAGTTATACGAACTGGTGGGCGCGAGTAGTAGTATATGGATCCATAGGGCGTGACATCCTCGTCTGTTCCAGGTATAGAAACCCTAGCCTGAACTATAAAACAGACGTATGCTATTTGAGTTTAGTACATGTTGGATTGCGTGTATTGGACATGTTGGTTGCATGTATGTTAAAATAGGGGTACTTATTATAATGTTAAAGTTTAATTACAAGGGTGCTCAATTTCGTAGAATCTTTTGATAAACGTTTCGGATGAAACAACTGAAATCTTGTGATCCACCTTTATATACAGATTATGCGCAACATTAAAACTATGAACTCACCAACCTTTGTGTTGACACTTTTAAGCGTGTTTATTCTCAGGTTCCTAGAAGTCTTTCGCTGTTTGCTTATACGTTATACAAGCTATGTGCATGGAGTCATACATGCTTTATTAAAGAAAACTTTGCATTCACAAAATCATCACCATGTATCTTATTTTGACTACATTGTCAACGGATGTAGTATTGTAAACTATTATATACGGTGATTGTCTACACGTAGGAATCATCAGACGTCAAAAACCTTGGATTTATATATTCATTTATGGTGTGCCTTTTTCAAAAGAATGCAATGTTTACAAAATGTATCATATAGAGGTCAAAACCTCACTATGAAATCAATGAATGATGTATTCGTCCAAGTGGATTTGGACGGATCATCACAGTTAGTATCAGAGCTTGAGGTCATAGGGAACCAAAATTTGCATTAGTGTGTTTAACTGGTAATTGTTAGGATGCGTTAGTGAGTCTGGACTATGACCGTATCTGTTTTTACCGAGTTTTGCTTACCATTTATTGTCGGAAATTACTTGCTTATCATTCTTTAGTCTAGACACGTCTTACCGCAATTATTGCATAAATGGAAGTATAGAAAAATCATATCTTATCATATTTATCTCAGTAGACTTTGTCTGACACTTTTCCTAAATTTCCTCCGTAATTTACGGAATCTTTTTGCTATATATATGTATTCAAGGAGACGAAGATATCATTCAATATTCAACACCCATCTCATATCGAAAACCCTTTATCCGATCATATAATATGGATTTCTCACTTGATTCCTCGAACTCCTCGAGCTCCGAAAGCAGTGTGACCTGAATGGAGCAACCAATTAGCCATCATCTATTCTGGATGAATTGGGGATGGGTTCGTAGCCTACTTAATCATTGGAGACAAGAAGAAGGTGATCCCTTCCATCCACCACATTCCCCTCTTGGCGAAGAACCTGAAGCACTTACCGGCGAACCTGTTCGTAATACCATTTTCTCTCTCATTTTCCAAGTATCTCGTCACGATTATATACTATCTCAAATTCAAGATCTTATTCATCCGCTGGTCCGAACCGACAATCACCCCGGTGTAATAGAAGAAGTCAACGAGCTTCGCGCTGGAGTAGTGGCTTTGGAGAATATGGTGCAAAGGTTACAAGCACCAGCAGCATCACCGACATCAACAGTACCACCATCATCTACACCAACAGTACCATTACCGCCACCAACAACGTCCGCATTACATGCCTCAACATCACGATCTGTACCTCGAGCATCAATGTCATACGCCCTGTAGATACCAAGAAATACCAACAACAACAAACGATGAAGTATTAATTCATAACTTCATTGAATAAATATTCTACCGCGATTATGTAATGTCAAAAGTTTTAGAGATTATATATTCTAGTCCTAATCGAAAATCAGATGAGATTAATATTATGTTAACTCATTAAGTCCATGATTACATCTAAAGAAAATATATATGTAGGTATATTTTCATAAAGATTGTAATTAAAAATTCTTTTGTACAAACTGTTAATGGTGAGAATATTTTAACGGGTAGGTAATACCCGAAAGATATATAAATTCACAATTAATATGTTACATTCTTCGATTCTGATTCAACAAATCATCAACTATACTCACTACTTTCACAACGAGATATATTCTTTCATAGAAATCAAAACAACCATACTCATTCAAATTCAATTACATATTCTGATTTTAACATATCAGAATCCAAGTCAAGATATAATCGATATCATCACTCTCAGATCCCTACACCTTTCAAAGCTATACTTTGACTTCTAAACCGTGTTAGAACATCATTTCTATTCATAAAATCCAGAAAAATATTCGTATCATTCAAGACTATAAAACATCATATGTATATTGACAATTACAATCTTCATTCAAACCCTTCGAACTCTTGAAAACATCTCGGATTGATAACCGACGATTAGGTTATGATAACTTTGAATGCTGATGAAGCAGCAAAACTGTAAATGGTCTTAATGGCCAAACGTTTGATAATAAAGAGTGGTGTATTGAAAAAGCTCATATTAGGAACTGAAAAATGGATTGAGCAAACTATGAAGGAGGCTGTTGACAAATCACAAAGACTAAATCTGCCTTCAAAGAATCCAAATGATTCAGTGTCTGCTGAAGCCTTTAGCGAATACCTTGCTCCTAACTCTAAACCTTTACGGATAAATCTTCTTTATCATCCTTCGATATTAGAAATTTTAAGATATCATCGTATCTTTCATTATAAATATCCTCGATATTTCTGAAGATATTTTCATAACTATTCTTATCTGAAATCATTTATCTCTTCGTGATATCTGCATTACATCATAAAGGAAACTATTTTAGTTTCTAAATTCTGAAAAATTCGAGTTAAAAATATGAATGTTTTGAAGTAGTGTTGGGAACTGAAGTATGAGTTAGTAAAATATATTGACACTTGATCAACGTGATTATATTACAGTAAGTCATGCTGAGTTTCTAATGGAACGTGATAAAGGTTCACAGATCATATCCTCATCATGAACCATGTTACATAACTCTTTCATTCTATTTAACCTCTAAACTATCAAGAAAAATATTTTTCTTGATGATTCGGTCTTTTCCGGATATTCTGGTAATTGGACAAATCAAATCGTGCTATTACCTTTCTTTTCTGCTTTGTATATTATGATCATTCGAAACTCCATACCTACGAATTCTGGACCATTACTTGTGAAGAGAAAACAAAAGCATGAAGCTCCGAAATAGAAATGGGAGTATAAATCGCAGCAAATAGGAGAGAGTATTAACTGTGGATGTCAATGATTATAGAGAGACAGAAGCAGAAATATCGAAATATAAGGGAAGGTATAAAACCCAACAACAACCCAGAAATTTACAAACCGTATATATCGATGCATATAGCAATATAAAGACAGTGGAGAACTAAAAACACTATAAAACCAAGAGTATAGTAGAAGTAAATAGATTCTTCCGGCGGGAGATGAAAAAGAAGAATGACAGATATGAAAGTTAGGAGTATATCAAGAAGCAAAACTGGATGGAGCATATTGACGAATGCTTTAAAATATGAATTAAGGGAGAAAGAATAGAAGGTATGAGCTGTGGAAAACAAGGAAATGAAGAGGGTGGATTTATAGTGATATATCCGACAAAGCAATCAAAACAGATTATCGCATTTAACCAAAGAGGATCCTAATTTCCTTAATTACCAAAGAATCAAATCTTATTACGAAGATTTTCTCTAAATCCCTTGAACTTCAGAAATGAACCCTATCTACGTCAAAAGATATGACGAAACTTTATTTTCTCATTTCACTCTTTTACGATAGCTTCACTTGTACTCTTCACATAATCGAATCGTTTTATCGATATTAGTCAACAATGATAAAACTCTATTTATCCACTTATATTCGTCATAAAAACATTTTTATTGTTAGCCATGACGACCTCACTCAAATTTCGGGACGAAATTTATTTAACGGGTAGGTACTGTGACGACCCGAAAAATTTTGACCAAATTTAAACTTTATCTTTAAATGATTTAATGTTTCTAACACGATAAGCAAGGTCTGTAATGTTGAAATCTCAAAAACTTTGAACTGTGTTCATGTATTCATTTACCCTTCGACTGTTCTCGACGATTCACGAACAATAATGTGTAAATAGATATGTATGTATATATATGTGATTTTAAATTAGTTAAGTGAACGATAGTAACACTTGTTTATTGATTCGACTGATAATTAAATATATTAATTAGAATGATTGAGAAATTAAAATAAACATTGACGCATAAAGGAATTTTATCAATTTAAGCTTTAAAGTGTAAACGTGACGTGTTATAATAATTTCTATTATTTAAACGATTTTGAAATAAACTTTGAAATATAACTGATTTTGAAAAACTAAATATTGTTAACTAAATATTTCAATCATATGTACAAATTTATTACTAAATGAAAATATATTTATATTTTACAAAGTGATAAAATATTATATTAACTTAGTCATAAAACATTTGATTTAAAATAATATATTTTAGTAAACAACGAGACATTGATTTATAGAAGCAAATGACCAAAACACTCGAAGTTCAAGATACACTTTGAGTAATATAGTTTATTGATAATTTAAGACTACATTTTGACAAAGATACGAGTCACGAAACGTAAAGTACAAGTTTTCTAAGCGTACGAAAAGGCGTTCGAAAAATCGAAACCGGTACAAAATTCGAGCGTCAACGTACAATTCATCGGTGCAAAAATTACAAATCAACTATGCACGAGAATATAATATAATATTTAATTAATTCTAAAGATTAAATATATTATATATTAAATAATATATACATATGTGTCGGTAGCCATAGAATTACAAATTGTGAGCTGTAACTTTAGGCCATGCGATCGCATGGCAAAATTCCCACAAGCCCATGCGATCGCATGGTGTGGTAGGTGGGTTTCAATCCTATAAAGCAATCGACTTCTGGTTCCGTTTAATTCACAAATTCATTCTATCTCTCTCGAACTCTTAACATATATATAATAATAATAATAATAATAATTATTATTATTAATATTATTATTATTATTAAAAATTATGATTAATCTTAATATTATTATTAGTAGTATTAGTATTATTAGTAGTAGACATAAAATACTACGACGGAGTCATGAGCGAGTTATTTCAAAACGAGTTTTTCGAGCGGGATAGAGCCAAGGAAATTATGGGTTATAGCTATGGAGGTTATGGGTATGGTTCATGGGTATTGTTTATGAGGCCAACTTAGTGTTTATCATCTCCGTTGCGTCTACGTACTTTCCTACAATATTGAATCACAATATTGATACGTGAGCATTCATATCTTATCTTTTATATATTAATAGTGTATCCATGTCTAGTGCTCGAGTATATATGTTTATGCATGCTTGTATGCTTTAATTTTGTCGTTAGTGTAACATCCCGCGTTTTTCCGTTAAATTTAATTTTAACACCGTCTTTTTTTTTAAAACATAATATTTCGTATTTAAATTAATAGTTTCCGTGAGTAACGTTCATTATATTTCCGCTATTTAATTTTGACATCACCCGTTTACTCGAGCGTTATAAAAATATTCGTTTGGTTAAATCCCGCACCCGCTTTGAAACTCGAGGGACCGGAGTTGCCAAATGGGCAAACTAGTTGACTAGGTCAACTAGTCAACCCATTTCACCACCATTCAATCCCTCCATCTCTCTCTCTTTCTCTCTAGCAAGAACACACACAAACCCCAACTTCATAGAATCATCATCTAAATTCGGGATTGGAAGCAAACTTCAAAACAAATTACATATTTGGAATCCTCTCTTCATCCTCTACAATTTGATACCAACTTCATCTCGTTTGGGTAACATTTCTAAAACTCTAGATTTCTCTAAATTCGTGTTTTTGATTTGAAATGGTGTTAGTTAGTGTCTATGGCTCAAGTCTAACATGAATATATGTTTGGTTTGCTCGATTTGTTGTTTTTGGAGTAACTAGCATGAACTTGAAATGGGTGTGCTTAATCCTTGATTTTGGATGAGTTAATGTTGTTAGATTGTTAAAGTGCATGTTTTAATTGTGTTACTAGTATCACTAGCTTCGTTTTGATGCGTAGGTTGATTAAGAAAACTTCAAAAACATGAATATTGATTTTGTGATGTTTGACTAGGGTTTGATAGTTCTTGACATGAACTTTTGGATGCTTAAATGCCATGGAGTGTTAATTGTTAGTGTTTAGTAGTAATGTATGCTTCATTACCTTCAAAACGGCATATCGTATGTGTAAATTGGATTCCCGAATCATAAAATACGTTTTACGAACTTGAAACTTTGAAAATAAACCTTTCTTGATCAATTGACGAGTTTTCGGTTATTATAAATGATGTTTTTGTTTGATGAAACATGTTTAGTTGTGTTCCTTGTCAAAAGAGCTTTCCAACGGTATAAGATACGTTTTCTAATTGTTTACGGTTTGAGTTTTGCGTTTGTTTGAAATTTTACCAAGCCTTGAACAAGTGAAACAGGCCTAGGACCAGGCCACGGCCATTGTCGCGGCGCGACAGGACTGGCCGCGGCGCGACATAAGCCGCGTCCAGATTCTGTTTCCCTTGACCTTTTTACTAAAAATGTTTGACATGTTCTAGACCTCCAATTTACATGCAACTTGTTTTAACATGCTTATATATGAATAACTAGCATAGAAAAATAGTTCGGGACCGAACCCGAACGTGTTGACTTTTTCGTTGACTTTGACCAAGTTTGACTTTTAGTCAAACTTAACCAAACTTTTATACAATCATTCTAACATGCTTTTATACTTGTTTCTTGTATGAAACTTGACAACGTGATTCACATGCTATACTTAATCGAGTCGTAACGAGCCATAGGACTAATTGAACACATTTCACCCGACCTTGTGTCGTAACCGGTTAATTGATATACTTACTTGTTTAGGTCAAGGCTAAGCAACTTTCATGCATACGTTACTTTGTGAAGTACTTTTATACTCGTGCACTCGAGGTGAGATCATAGTCCCACCTTTTCAACAACTTTTATTCTTTTAAATCGTGGGCTGAGAAACATATACATTACATACTTATATACATTTCACATGTATATATACTTTTCATACTTTTATACTTTGAACACAATACGAATACAAAGATACAGACGAGTTAGAACAAAAGTCCTCAATCCAATTATCATTAGTTCCACTTGCAGGGTGTAAGTGTAAGCGAGTGATTATGTTGTGTGGCCATACGGGTTTAACGAACCCTCATTCAGACGGTTCGCTACCGTTAGTGGATGAAATATAATTTCAACGTGCATAGTGTATGTTCTAACACTATATTCAAAATTCAGAGGGAAGATTCAGTTAAGCTTTGGTAATTGGGTGCTCGCAATACAAACTACATTCTTCGGAATAAATACGATTTGGATAATCATCTATACAAACTATTGTGGTTCAAAATATACTTTTACAAATACATTTATGATCTCACCAACGTTTTTCGTTGACAGTTTTCTATATGTTTCTCAGGTTCATACTTGGCTATTTGATACATGCTTCCGCGTACACTCATACTTGCTTGGAGTCGAGCATACATGCATACACTCTGATTTCTTGCTTGGGGTCAAGCATACATACATGCATACGCTAGTGATAGCACCTTGGGATTTAAACATGTTATTTACATACTTACGCTATTTATAGCAACCGTGGTTTCAAACTAATTATGTCGCAAGTTATTTCATTCATACTTTATAACGTTGTAAACTTAAACTTATTGTCGATCCGTTTGTTAAACTAAACTTTGTACCTTTCAAATGAACGCGACATAATTTTGGTCAAACGAGTCTCATATAGGGACTACGACCACGCAACGGGACCTAAGTTAACGACGCCGTCAATAACGGTTTTGGTCGGGTCGTTACAAGTGGTATCAGAGCGTTGGTTGTAGGGAACTAGGATGTGCATTAGTGTGTCTAACAGAGTCGTTAGGACGCATTAGTGAGTCTAGACTACAACCGGATAGTTAGCATTTGCATTCTGACATACATTTGCTATAGATAGCACTTACTTGACTACTTGTGCATTATACTTGAATCATTCTTAGGCAAACTTTTTAAGGGTACCCAACCTTCATCATACGAACTCGTATTCCGCCACTTTTTGGTAACACACGTAAATTCATGATTCATACACGTATGGATGACGACGACTTCATTAGTCACACTTGTTCGGGAACTCTGACTCCTTGGTTGTTATTTCCCCCGTTTCATCTTACTATCCATGAATATTGTAAAGTCACTGTCACTACTCTAGATGAGTATCGTCATCACCATTTATCGCTACGGTTGCGTATTACTTGTTATCATGACTCGTTACTCTTTTCATACCTAAATACAATATTGTCTGACTCGAACCACATTGACGTGAACAATCAACTATACACTTCCCTCGGGGAACGCATCTTCAGAGTTGCACCAATTCTTTCGATTTAATACGAGTCACGTTTGAGACGTCGTTACATTTTGTTTATTTTAGATTTTTGCGATGACACGAACTAGAATCTATGGAGTGATGTGGGAATGGAGGTATGAGTTAGCATAATATAACTACACTCGATCAACGTAGTTATATTACGGTAAGACATACCAAAGTTCTAGTGACGCGTGATGGTGGTTAGACTCGATCAACCTAAACACCACCATGTGCCATGTACATGACTTCATCTTTTCATGTTTGGACATCCGAAAACTCCGAGAATATTTATAACAACCATACCGGGGACACACCTTCAATTATTGTCAAATTATATTTATGCTTCCGAATGAATTACCGATTCCATTCGACTTCAACCGTATGTCACACGGGATATACTAGCTCGTCCTCGCGCAGTCTTGTTGACTAACTACAATTTACTCGTTATGCTCACATCGGGGCGGAATTTCACTCTCACCACACTCGTACTTCCGGTTCAGGAAATCTTTATTCTAAACTCCCAATGGAGGGAGGGACTCTCCACGTTATACTAGTATTCGCCTCGAGGGTGAATAGTCTCGACGAACGTATTTGAAAACCGATAAATCTTCCGCGACGCGAATTTTCTTGAGAAACTTGTCCTAGCTAACGTTTTCAAGTCCTAGCAAACGTGTTCAATATGCCTTAGGGAAATATACCCCGTTTCGGATCGAGATCCTCGTTTCACTTCTAGATTTTGGAGTACCTTACAAAAAGCCTCGGGACCGCATTTAGACATGAGTACCGCGTACCATCCACAACCCGACGGACCGAACAAACATGCGATTTAAACCTTGGAAACCATAATACAAGTTTGTATTACCAACTTCAAATTTACTTGAGGAAAAAAAAAAAAAGTATTTTCCTTTAACCGAATCCTCGTACTACAATGATTTTCATTCGAGTTTTAACGTCACTCCTTTTGAAACCACATGTGACCGGAAACGTCATTCTCCTTTGTCGAACCAAGTAAACGATGATCAATTCACCGGGGCCGAGGTTATTCATGAGCAACCGAGAAAATTTATTCATATTCAGGTAAAACCCTACGCGACTCGTAATCACCAAGAGCTACGCCGATGTTAGACGTAAACATTTCAAATTCCACGTGAGAAACCGCGTCACGTTAAGAGTCGCACCTTGGAAAGGTGCAATCCGTTTCGGGAAACGTAGGAAGCTAAATCCGCGATATTTTGATCCTTTAAATTCTTGGGGCGTTTTGGACCCGTCGCTAGCCGTTTAGACTTTTCCGACTCATTTTGGGTCTCCGTTTATTCTACATTCGATGTATCAACTCAAAGACGTGTTTTGCGAAACGAGAACTTGCTATCTCCTTTGATGAACTCACTATCGACGATAAACTTCATTCCTAGGAGGGCCGGTCGAAACCATGAATCGTGAACCCAAACTCTAAGACGACGTGAAATCCCGACTGTCAAAGTTCGTTGAAATGCCCAAGGGAGTACCTTCACTTATTCGTAGAACCAACAACGCAAGATCTCGAGGAAGAAACAACAACTACTACTTCCAACTAAATTTCGGGACGAAATTTCTTTTGAGTTGTGGATAATGTAACATCCCGCGTTTTTCCGTTAAATTTAATTTTAACACCGTCTTTTTTTTTAAAACATAATATTTCGTATTTAAATTAATAGTTTCCGTGAGTAACTTTCATTATATTTCCGCTATTTAATTTTGACATCACCCGTTTACTCGAGCGTTATAAAAATATTCGTTTGGTTAAATCCCGCACCCGCTTTGAAACTCGAGGGATCGGAGTTACCAAATGGGCAAACTAGTTGACTAGGTCAACTAGTCAACCCATTTCACCACCATTCAATCCCTCCATCTCTCTCTCTTTCTCTCTAGCAAGAACACACACAAACCCCAACTTCATAGAATCATCATCTAAATTCGGGATTGGAAGCAAACTTCAAAACAAATTACATATTTGGAATCCTCTCTTCATCCTCTACAATTTGATACCAACTTCATCTCGTTTGGGTAACATTTCTAAAACTCTAGATTTCTCTAAATTCGTGTTTTTGATTTGAAATGGTGTTAGTTAGTGTCTATGGCTCAAGTCTAACATGAATATATGTTTGGTTTGCTCGATTTGTTGTTTTTGGAGTAACTAGCATGAACTTGAAATGGGTGTGCTTAATCCTTGATTTTGGATGAGTTAATGTTGTTAGATTGTTAAAGTGCATGTTTTAATTGTGTTACTAGTATCACTAGCTTCGTTTTGATGCGTAGGTTGATTAAGAAAACTTCAAAAACATGAATATTGATTTTGTGATGTTTGACTAGGGTTTGATAGTTCTTGACATGAACTTTTGGATGCTTAAATGCCATGGAGTGTTAATTGTTAGTGTTTAGTAGTAATGTATGCTTCATTACCTTCAAAACGGCATATCGTATGTGTAAATTGGATTCCTGAATCATAAAATACGTTTTACGAACTTGAAACTTTGAAAATAAACCTTTCTTGATCAATTGACGAGTTTTCGGTTATTGTAAATGATGTTTTTGTTTGATGAAACATGTTTAGTTGTGTTCCTTGTCAAAAGAGCTTTCCAACGGTATAAGATACGTTTTCTAATTGTTTACGGTTTGAGTTTTGCGTTTGTTTGAAATTTTACCAAGCCTTGAACAAGTGAAACAGGCCTGGGACCAGGCCACGGCCATTGTCGCGGCGCGACAGGACTGGCCGCGGCGCGACATAAGCCGCGTCCAGATTCTGTTTCCCTTGACCTTTTTACTAAAAATGTTTGACATGTTCTAGACCTCCAATTTACATGCAACTTGTTTTAACATGCTTATATATGAATAACTAGCATAGAAAAATAGTTCGGGACCGAACCCGAACGTGTTGACTTTTTCGTTGACTTTGACCAAGTTTGACTTTTAGTCAAACTTAACCAAACTTTTATACAATCATTCTAACATGCTTTTATACTTGTTTCTTGTATGAAACTTGACAACGTGATTCACATGCTATACTTAATCGAGTCGTAACGAGCCATAGGACTAATTGAACACATTTCACCCGACCTTGTGTCGTAACCGGTTAATTGATATACTTACTTGTTTAGGTCAAGGCTAAGCAACTTTCATGCATACGTTACTTTGTGAAGTACTTTTATACTCGTGCACTCGAGGTGAGATCATAGTCCCACCTTTTCAACAACTTTTATTCTTTTAAATCGTGGGCTGAGAAACATATACATTACATACTTATATACATTTCACATGTATATATACTTTTCATACTTTTATACTTTGAACACAATACGAATACAAAGATACAGACGAGTTAGAACAAAAGTCCTCAATCCAATTATCATTAGTTCCACTTGCAGGGTGTAAGTGTAAGCGAGTGATTATGTTGTGTGGCCATACGGGTTTAACGAACCCTCATTCAGACGGTTCGCTACCGTTAGTGGATGAAATATAATTTCAACGTGCATAGTGTATGTTCTAACACTATATTCAAAATTCAGAGGGAAGATTCAGTTAAGCTTTGGTAATTGGGTGCTCGCAATACAAACTACATTCTTCGGAATAAATACGATTTGGATAATCATCTATACAAACTATTTGAAATGTCCCGTTCTTATTGATTAAAAACGTTCCATATTAATTGATTTCGTTGCGAGGTTTTGACCTCTATATGAGACGTTTTTCAAAGACTGCATTCATTTTTAAAACAAACCATAACCTTTATTTCATAAATAAAGGTTTAAAAAGCTTTACGTAGATTATCAAATAATGATAATCTAAAATATCCTGTTTACACACGACCATTACATAATGGTTTACAATACAAATATGTTACATCGAATTCAGTTTCTTGAATGCAGTTTTTACACAATATCATACAAACATGGACTCCAAATCTTGTCCTTATTTTAGTATGCAACAGCGGAAGCTCTTAATATTCACCTGAGAATAAACATGCTTTAAACGTCAACAAAAATGTTGGTGAGTTATAGGTTTAACCTATATATATCAAATCGTAACAATAGACCACAAGATTTCATATTTCAATACACATCCCATACATAGAGATAAAAATCATTCATATGGTGAACACCTGATAACCGACAATAACAAGATGCATATATAAGAATATCCCCATCATTCCGGGACACCCTTCGGATATGATATAAATTTCTAAGTACTAAAGCATCCGGTACTTTGGATGGGGTTTGTTAGGCCCAATAGATCTATCTTTAGGATTCGCGTCAATTAGGGTGTCTGTTCCCTAATTCTTAGATTACCAGACTTAATAAAAAGGGGCATATTCGATTTCGATAATTCGACCATAGAATGTAGTTTCACGTACTTGTGTCTATTTTGTAAATCATTTATAAAACTTGCATGTATTCTCATCCCAAAAATATTAGATTTTAAAAGTGGGACTATAACTCACTTTCACAGATTTTTACTTCGTCGGGAAGTAAGACTTGGCCACTGGTTGATTCACGAACCTATAACAATATATACATATATATCAAAGTATGTTCAAAAATATATTTACAACACTTTTAATATATTTTGATGTTTTAAGTTTATTAAGTCAGCTGTCCTCGTTAGTAACCTACAACTAGTTGTCCACAGTTAGATGTACAGAAATAAATCGATAAATATTATCTTGAATCAATCCACGACCCAGTGTATACGTATCTCAGTATTGATCACAACTCAAACTATATATATTTTGGAATCAACCTCAACCCTGTATAGCTAACTCCAACATTCACATATAGAGTGTCTATGGTTGTTCCGAAATATATATAGATGTGTCGACATGATAGGTCGAAACATTGTATACGTGTCTATGGTATCTCAAGATTACATAATATATAATACAAGTTGATTAAGTTATGGTTGGAATAGATTTGTTACCAATTTTCACGTAGCTAAAATGAGAAAAATTTTCCAATCTTGTTTTACCCATAACTTCTTCATTTTAAATCCGTTTTGAGTGAATCAAATTGCTATGGTTTCATATTGAACTCTATTTTATGAATCTAAACAAAAAAAGTATAGGTTTCTAGTCGGAAAAATAAGTTACAAGTCGTTTTTGTAAAGGTAGTCATTTCAGTCGAAAGAACGACGTCTAGATGACCATTTTAGAAAACATACTTCCACTTTGAGTTTAACCATAATTTTTGGATATAGTTTCATGTTCATAATAAAAATCATTTTCTCAGAATAACAACTTTTAAATCAAAGTTTATCATAGTTTTTAATTAACTAACCCAAAACAGCCCGCGGTGTTACTACGACGGCGTAAATCCGGTTTTACGGTGTTTTTCGTGTTTCCAGGTTTTAAATCATTAAGTTAGCATATCATATAGATATAGAACATGTGTTTAGTTGATTTTAAAAGTCAAGTTAGAAGGATTAACTTTTGTTTGCGAACAAGTTTAGAATTAACTAAACTATGTTCTAGTGATTACAAGTTTAAACCTTCGAATAAGATAGCTTTATATGTATGAATCGAATGATGTTATGAACATCATTACTACTTTAAGTTCCTTGGATGAACCTACTGGAAAAGAGAAAAATGGATCTAGCTTCAATGGATCCTTGGATGGCTCAAAGTTCTTGAAGCAAAATCATGACACGAAAACAAGTTCAAGTAAGATCATCACTTGAAATAAGATTGTTATAGTTATAGAAATTGAACCAAAGTTTGAATATGATTATTACCTTGTATTAGAATGATAACCTACTGTAAGAAACAAAGATTTCTTGAGGTTGTATGATCACCTTACAAGATTGGAAGTGAGCTAGCAAACTTGAAAGTATTCTTGATTTTATGAAACTAGAACTTTTGGAATTTATGAAGAACACTTAGAACTTGAAGATAGAACTTGAGAGAGTTCAATTAGATGAAGAAAATTGAAGAATGAAAGTGTTTGTAGGTGTTTTTGGTCGTTGGTGTATGGATTAGATATAAAGGATATGTAATTTTGTTTTCATGTAAATAAGTCATGAATGATTACTCATATTTTTGTAATCTTATGAGATATTTCATGCTAGTTGCCAAATGATGGTTCCCACATGTGTTAGGTGACTCACATGGGCTGCTAAGAGCTGATCATTGGAGTGTATATACCAATAGTACATACATCTAAAAGCTGTGTATTGTACGAGTACGAATACGGGTGCATACGAGTAGAATTGTTGATGAAACTGAACGAGGATGTAATTGTAAGCATTTTTGTTAAGTAGAAGTATTTTGATAAGTGTATTGAAGTCTTTCAAAAGTGTATAAATACATATTAAAACACTACATGTATATACATTTTAACTGAGTCGTTAAGTCATCGTTAGTCGTTACATGTAAGTGTTGTTTTGAAACCTTTAGGTTAACGATCTTGTTAAATGTTGTTAACCCAATGTTTATAATATCAAATGAGATTTTAAATTATTATATTATCATGATATTATCATGTATGAATATCTCTTAATATGATATATATACATTAAATGTCTTTACAACGATAATCGTTACATATATGTCACGTTTAAAAATCATTAAGTTAGTAGTCTTGTTTTTACATATGTAGTTCATTGTTAATATACTTAATGATATGTTTACTTATCATAGTATCATGTTAACTATATATATATCCATATATATGTCATCATATAGTTTTTACAAGTTTTAACGTTCGTGAATCACCGGTCAACTTGGGTGGTCAATTGTCTATATGAAACATATTTCAATTAATCAAGTCTTAACAAGTTTGATTGCTTAACATGTTGGAAACATTTAATCATGTAAATATCAATCTCAATTAATATATATAAACATGGAAAAGTTCGGGTCACTACAGTACCTACCCGTTAAATAAATTTCGTCCCGAAATTTTAAGCTGTTGAAGGTGTTGACGAATCTTCTGAAAATAGATGCGGGTATTTCTTCTTCATCTGATCTTCACGCTCCCAGGTGAACTCGGGTCCTCTACGAGCATTCCATCGAACCTTAACAATTGGTATCTTGTTTTGCTTAAGTCTTTTAACCTCACGATCCATTATTTCGACGGGTTCTTCGATGAATTGAAGTTTTTCGTTGATTTGGATTTCATCTAACGGAATAGTGAGATCTTCTTTAGCAAAACATTTCTTTAAATTCGAGACGTGGAAAGTGTTATGTACAGCCACGAGTTGTTGAGGTAACTCTAGTCGGTAAGCTACTGGTCCGACACGATCAATAATCTTGAATGGTCCAATATACCTTGGATTTAATTTCCCTCGTTTACCAAATCGAACAACGCCTTTCCAAGGTGCAACTTTAAGCATGACCATCTCTCCAATTTCAAATTCTATATCTTTTCTTTTAATGTCAGCGTAGCTCTTTTGTCGACTTTGGGCGGTTTTCAACCGTTGTTGAATTTGGATGATCTTCTCGGTAGTTTCTTGTATAATCTCCGGACCCGTAATCTGTCTATCCCCCACTTCACTCCAACAAATCGGAGACCTGCACTTTCTACCATAAAGTGCTTCAAACGGCGCCATCTCAATGCTTGAATGGTAGCTGTTGTTGTAGGAAAATTCTGCTAACGGTAGATGTCGATCCCAACTGTTTCCGAAATCAATAACACATGCTCGTAGCATGTCTTCAAGCGTTTGTATCGTCCTTTCGCTCTGCCCATCAGTTTGTGGATGATAGGCAGTACTCATGTCTAGACGAGTTCCTAATGCTTGCTGTAATGTCTGCCAGAATCTTGAAATAAATCTGCCATCCCTATCAGAGATAATAGAGATTGGTATTCCATGTCTGGAGACGACTTCCTTCAAATACAGTCGTGCTAACTTCTCCATCTTGTCATCTTCTCTTATTGGTAGGAAGTGTGCTGATTTGGTGAGACGATCAACTATTACCCAAATAGTATCAAAACCACTTGCAGTCCTTGGCAATTTAGTGATGAAATCCATGGTAATGTTTTCCCATTTCCATTCCGGGATTTCGGGTTGTTGAAGTAGACCTGATGGTTTCTGATGCTCAGCTTTGACCTTAGAACACGTCAAACATTCTCCTACGTATTTAGCAACATCGGCTTTCATACCCGGCCACCAAAAATGTTTCTTGAGATCCTTGTACATCTTCCCCGTTCCAGGATGTATTGAGTATCTGGTTTTATGAGCTTCTCTAAGTACCATTTCTCTCATATCTCCAAATTTTGGTACCCAAATCCTTTCAGCCCTATACCGGGTTCCATCTTCCCGAATATTAAGATGCTTCTCCGATCCTTTGGGTATTTCATCCTTTAAATTTCCCTCTTTTAAAACTCCTTGTTGCGCCTCCTTTATTTGAGTAGTAATGTTATTATGAATCATTATATTCATAGATTTTACTCGAATGGGTTCTCTATCCTTCCTGCTCAAGGCATCGGCTACCACATTTGCCTTCCCCGGGTGGTAACGAATCTCAAAATCGTAATCATTCAATAATTCAATCCACCTACACTGCCTCATATTCAGTTGTTTCTGATTAAATATGTGTTGAAGACTTTTGTGGTCGGTATATATAATACTTTTGACCCCATATAAGTAGTGCCTCCAAGTCTTTAATGCAAAAACAACCGCGCCTAATTCCAAATCATGCGTCGTATAATTTTGTTCGTGAATCTTCAATTGTCTAGACGCATAAGCAATCACCTTCGTTCGTTGCATTAATACACAACCGAGACCTTGCTTTGATGCGTCACAATAAATCACAAAATCATCATTCCCTTCAGGCAATGACAATATAGGTGCCGTAGTTAGCTTTTTCTTTAATAACTGAAACGCTTTCTCTTGTTCATCATTCCATTCAAATTTCTTCCCTTTATGCGTTAATGCAGTCAAGGGTTTTGCTATTCTGGAAAAGTCTTGGATGAACCTTCTGTAGTAACCAGCTAGTCCTAAAAACTGGCGTATGTGTTTCGGAGTTTTCGGGGTTTCCCACTTTTCAACAGTTTCTATCTTTGCCGGATCCACCTTAATACCTTCTTTGTTCACTATGTGACCGAGGAATTGAACTTCTTCCAACCAAAATGCACACTTTGAAAACTTAGCGTACAATTCTTCCTTCCTCAATACTTCTAACACCTTTCTCAAATGTTCACCGTGTTCTTGGTCATTCTTTGAGTAAATAAGTATGTCATCAATGAAAACAATGACAAACTTGTCAAGGTATGGTCCACACACTCGGTTCATAAGGTCCATGAACACAGCTGGTGCATTAGTTAAACCAAACGGCATGACCATAAACTCGTAATGACCGTAACGTGTTCTGAAAGCAGTCTTTGGAATATCATCTTCTTTCACCCGCATTTGATGATACCCGGAACGTAAGTCAATCTTTGAATAAACAGACGAGCCTTGTAGTTGATCAAATAAGTCGTCGATTCTCGGTAGTGGGTAGCGGTTCTTGATGGTAAGTTTGTTCAACTCTCGGTAGTCGATACACAACCTGAATGTACCATCTTTCTTCTTGACAAACAAAACAGGAGCTCCCCACGGTGATGTGCTTGGTCGAATGAAACCACGCTCTAAAAGTTCTTGTAATTGGCTTTGCAGTTCTTTCATCTCGCTGGGTGCAAGTCTGTAAGGAGCACGAGCTATTGGTGCAGCTCCTGGTACAAGATCTATTTGAAATTCAACGGATCGATGTGGGGGTAATCCCGGTAATTCTTTCGGAAACACATCGGGAAATTCTTTTGCAATGGGAACATCATTGATGCTCTTTTCTTCAGTTTGTACTTTCTCGACGTGTGCTAGAACAGCATAGCAACCTTTTCTTATTAGTTTTTGTGCCTTCAAATTACTAATAAGATGTAGCTTCGTGTTGCCCTTTTCTCCGTACACCATTAAGGGTTTTCCTTTTTCTCGTATAATGCGAATTGCATTTTTGTAACAAACGATCTCCGCTTTCACTTCTTTCAACCAGTCCATACCGATTATCACATCAAAACTCCCTAACTCTACTGGTATCAAATCAATCTTAAATGTTTCGCTAACCAGTTTAATTTCTCGATTCCGACATATATTATCTGCTGAAATTAATTTACCATTTGCTAATTCGAGTAAAAATTTACTATCCAAAGGCGTCAATGGACAACTTAATTTAGCACAAAAATCTCTACTCATATAGCTTCTATCCGCACCCGAATCAAATAAAACGTAAGCAGATTTATTGTCAATAAGAAACGTACCCGTAACAAGCTCCGGGTCTTCCTGTGCCTCTACCGCATTAATATTGAAAACTCTTCCACGGCCTTGTCCATTCGTGTTCTCCTGGTTCGGGCAATTTCTAATAATGTGGCCTGGTTTTCCACATTTATAACAAACTACATTGGCATAACTTGCTCCGACACTACTTGCTCCGCCATTACTCGTTCCGACACCATTTGTTCCTTTCGTTCTATTAACCCCTGGTCCGTAGACCTCACACTTCGCCGCGCTATGACCATTTCTTTTACACTTGTTGCAAAATTTGGTGCAGAACCCCGAGTGATTCTTTTCACACCTTTGGCATAGCTGCTTCTGATTGTTGTTGTTGTTGCGGTTATTATTGTTGTTGGGATGATTGTTGTAGTTGTTGTTGTTGTTGTTGTTGTTGTTGTTGTTGGGCCGTTTGTTGTAGTTGCGATTGATGTTGCGATTGTTGGGATAATTGTTGCGATTATTGTTGTAATTGCTGTTGTTGTTGTATTGGTGATTCTTATCACCGTTTTCCTCCCACTTTCTTTTGACTTGCTTCACATTGGCCTCTTCAGCAGTTTGTTCTTTAATTCTTTCTTCAATCTGGTTCACTAGTTTGTGAGCCATTCTACATGCCTGTTGTATGGAAGCGGGCTCGTGTGAACTTATATCTTCTTGGATTCTTTCCGGTAATCCTTTCACAAACGCGTCGATCTTCTCTTCCTCATCTTCGAATGCTCCCGGACACAATAGGCACAATTCTGTGAATCGTCTTTCGTACGTGGTAATATCAAATCCTTGGGTTCGTAACCCTCTAAGTTCTGTCTTGAGCTTATTGACCTCGGTTCTGGGACGGTACTTCTCGTTCATCAAGTGCTTGAATGCTGACCACGGTAGTGCGTACGCATCATCTTGTCCCACTTGCTCTAGATAGGTATTCCACCATGTTAACGCAGAACCTGTGAAGGTATGCGTAGCGTACTTCACTTTGTCCTCTTCAGTACATTTACTTATGGCAAACACCGATTCAACCTTCTCGGTCCACCGTTTCAATCCGATCGGTCCTTCGGTTCCATCAAATTCCAAAGGTTTGCAGGCAGTGAATTCTTTGTAGGTGCATCCTACACGATTTCCTGTACTGCTAGATCCAAGGTTATTGTTGGTATGTAGCGCAGCCTGTACTGCGGCTATGTTTGAAGCTAGAAAAGTACGGAATTCCTCTTCATTCATATTCACGGTGTGTCGAGTAGTCGGTGCCATTTCCTTCAAAATAGTTAAATGGAACAAGTTAATCATACAGAATATTAAGAGTAGTTAATAGTATTTCGTAGCATAATATGAACTCATTTATAAAAGCTTTTTCTTCATATTAGCGTTTTATAAGTTTAAATTCGGGTAGTACCTACCCGTTAAGTTCATACTTAGTAGCTAATATACAATTCAACTACTACAATTCTATATGAAAAACTGATTATAATAATATTTCGCGTTCAAACTTTTATACAATATTTTACAAACTTACAATACCGCTTATTTTACATAAAGCATGAAATATAGCACACAATAACTTTGATACAAGATAGTTGTGAAGACAATTCTAGTTAGTACACAAGTCGTTCAGCAAAGGCAATAAAGACACGTAATTCATACGTCCAGAAACAAGTCATGCATTCTGGTTTTACTAGGACTACTTCCCATCCTTGGTCTTGTGCAACATAACCGTTATGGCCGTTGATAAGACAGCGTGTTGTAACGTCATCAAAGGGACGAGGGTTACGTAATGTCCAACAGTCCCGTAATAATCTAAAAACCTCATTTCTTACCCCAATTACCGACTCCGTCACTTGTGGAAACGTTTTGTTTAATAGTTGTAGCCCGATGTTCTTGTTCTCACTTTGGTGAGAAGCGAACATTACTAATCCGTAAGCATAACATGCTTCTTTATGTTGCATGTTAGCCGCTTTTTCTAAATCACGAAGTCCAATATTCGGATATATTGAGTCAAAATAATTTCTTAACCCGTTGCGTAAAATAGCATTTGGGTTCCCCGCAATATATGCGTCAAAGTAAACACATCGTAACTTATGGGTTTCCCAATGTGATATCCCCCATCTTTCAAACGAAAGTCTCTTATAAACCAAGACATTCTTGGAACGTTCTTCGAATGTCTTACAAACTGATCTCGCCTTAAATAGTTATGCCGAAGAATTCTGGCCGACTCTAGACAAGATTTCATCAATCATGTCTCCGGGTAGGTCTCTTAAAATATTGGGTTGTCTATCCATTTTGTGTTTTTAAACTGTAAAATAGACAAGAGTTAGATTCATAAAAAAAAATACTTATTAATACAAGCAATTTTTACATATATCATAAAGCATAAGAACACTATATTCCATATATTACACCACACGAATACAACTATCTTATTCCGACTCGCTCGTTTCTTCTTCTTCGGTTTTGGTTCGTTTTGCCAAGTTTCTAGGGATATATGATGTTCCCCTAATACGAGCAGTCGTTGTCCACATTGGTTTAGAAAAACCTGGTGGTTTAGAGGTTCCCGGGTCATTGTTACAACTTAAGGACTTCGGGGGTTGACGATACATATAAAGTTCATCGGGGTTGGAATTAGATTTCTCTATTTTTATGCCCTTTCCCTTATTATTTTCTTTTGCCTTTTTAAATTCAGTTGGGGTAATTTCTATAACATCATCGGAATTCTCGTCGGAATCCGATTCATCGAAGAATTGGTAATCCTCCCAATATTTTGCTTCCTTGGCGGAAACACCATTGACCATAATTAACTTTGGTCGGTTGGTTGAGGATTTTCTTTTACTTAACCGTTTTATTATTTCCCCCACCGGTTCTATTTCTTCATCCAGTTCCGATTCTTCTTCCGGTTCCGATTCTTCTTCCGGTTCCGACTCTTCTTCCGGTTCCTCTTCGGGAACTTGTGAATCAGTCCACAAATCATTCCAATTTACATTTGACTCTTCATTATTATTAGGTGAGTCAATGGGACTTGTTCTAGAGGTAGACATCTATCACATAATATCAAACACGTTAAGAGATTAATATATCACATAATATTCATATGTTAAAAATATATAGTTTCCAACAAAAATGTTAAGCAATCATTTTTAAAGAAAACACGGTCGAAGTCCAGACTCACTAATGCATCCTAACAAACTCGATAAGACACACTAATGCAAATTTTCTGGTTCTCTAAGACCAACGCTCTGATACCAACTGAAATGTCCCGTTCTTATTGATTAAAAACGTTCCATATTAATTGATTTCGTTGCGAGGTTTTGACCTCTATATGAGACGTTTTTCAAAGACTGCATTCATTTTTAAAACAAACCATAACCTTTATTTCATAAATAAAGGTTTAAAAAGCTTTACGTAGATTATCAAATAATGATAATCTAAAATATCCTGTTTACACACGACCATTACATAATGGTTTACAATACAAATATGTTACATCGAATTCAGTTTCTTGAATGCAGTTTTTACACAATATCATACAAACATGGACTCCAAATCTTGTCCTTATTTTAGTATGCAACAGCGGAAGCTCTTAATATTCACCTGAGAATAAACATGCTTTAAACGTCAACAAAAATGTTGGTGAGTTATAGGTTTAACCTATATATATCAAATCGTAACAATAGACCACAAGATTTCATATTTCAATACACATCCCATACATAGAGATAAAAATCATTCATATGGTGAACACCTGATAACCGACAATAACAAGATGCATATATAAGAATATCCCCATCATTCCGGGACACCCTTCGGATATGATATAAATTTCGAAGTACTAAAGCATCCGGTACTTTGGATGGGGTTTGTTAGGCCCAATAGATCTATCTTTAGGATTCGCGTCAATTAGGGTGTCTGTTCCCTAATTCTTAGATTACCAGACTTAATAAAAAGGGGCATATTCGATTTCGATAATTCGACCATAGAATGTAGTTTCACGTACTTGTGTCTATTTTGTAAATCATTTATAAAACTTGCATGTATTCTCATCCCAAAAATATTAGATTTTAAAAGTGGGACTATAACTCACTTTCACAGATTTTTACTTCGTCGGGAAGTAAGACTTGGCCACTGGTTGATTCACGAACCTATAACAATATATACATATATATCAAAGTATGTTCAAAAATATATTTACAACACTTTTAATATATTTTGATGTTTTAAGTTTATTAAGTCAGCTGTCCTCGTTAGTAACCTACAACTAGTTGTCCACAGTTAGATGTACAGAAATAAATCGATAAATATTATCTTGAATCAATCCACGACCCAGTGTATACGTATCTCAGTATTGATCACAACTCAAACTATATATATTTTGGAATCAACCTCAACCCTGTATAGCTAACTCCAACATTCACATATAGAGTGTCTATGGTTGTTCCGAAATATATATAGATGTGTCGACATGATAGGTCGAAACATTGTATACGTGTCTATGGTATCTCAAGATTACATAATATATAATACAAGTTGATTAAGTTATGGTTGGAATAGATTTGTTACCAATTTTCACGTAGCTAAAATGAGAAAAATTTTCCAATCTTGTTTTACCCATAACTTCTTCATTTTAAATCCGTTTTGAGTGAATCAAATTGCTATGGTTTCATATTGAACTCTATTTTATGAATCTAAACAAAAAAAGTATAGGTTTCTAGTCGGAAAAATAAGTTACAAGTCGTTTTTGTAAAGGTAGTCATTTCAGTCGAAAGAACGACGTCTAGATGACCATTTTAGAAAACATACTTCCACTTTGAGTTTAACCATAATTTTTGGATATAGTTTCATGTTCATAATAAAAATCATTTTCTCAGAATAACAACTTTTAAATCAAAGTTTATCATAGTTTTTAATTAACTAACCCAAAACAGCCCGCGGTGTTACTACGACGGCGTAAATCCGGTTTTACGGTGTTTTTCGTGTTTCCAGGTTTTAAATCATTAAGTTAGCATATCATATAGATATAGAACATGTGTTTAGTTGATTTTAAAAGTCAAGTTAGAAGGATTAACTTTTGTTTGCGAACAAGTTTAGAATTAACTAAACTATGTTCTAGTGATTACAAGTTTAAACCTTCGAATAAGATAGCTTTATATGTATGAATCGAATGATGTTATGAACATCATTACTACCTTAAGTTCCTTGGATGAACCTACTGGAAAAGAGAAAAATGGATCTAGCTTCAATGGATCCTTGGATGGCTCAAAGTTCTTGAAGCAAAATCATGACACGAAAACAAGTTCAAGTAAGATCATCACTTGAAATAAGATTGTTATAGTTATAGAAATTGAACCAAAGTTTGAATATGATTATTACCTTGTATTAGAATGATAACCTACTGTAAGAAACAAAGATTTCTTGAGGTTGGATGATCACCTTACAAGATTGGAAGTGAGCTAGCAAACTTGAAAGTATTCTTGATTTTATGAAACTAGAACTTTTGGAATTTATGAAGAACACTTAGAACTTGAAGATAGAACTTGAGAGAGTTCAATTAGATGAAGAAAATTGAAGAATGAAAGTGTTTGTAGGTGTTTTTGGTCGTTGGTGTATGGATTAGATATAAAGGATATGTAATTTTGTTTTCATGTAAATAAGTCATGAATGATTACTCATATTTTTGTAATCTTATGAGATATTTCATGCTAGTTGCCAAATGATGGTTCCCACATGTGTTAGGTGACTCACATGGGCTGCTAAGAGCTGATCATTGGAGTGTATATACCAATAGTACATACATCTAAAAGCTGTGTATTGTACGAGTACGAATACGGGTGCATACGAGTAGAATTGTTGATGAAACTGAACGAGGATGTAATTGTAAGCATTTTTGTTAAGTAGAAGTATTTTGATAAGTGTATTGAAGTCTTTCAAAAGTGTATAAATACATATTAAAACACTACATGTATATACATTTTAACTGAGTCGTTAAGTCATCGTTAGTCGTTACATGTAAGTGTTGTTTTGAAACCTTTAGGTTAACGATCTTGTTAAATGTTGTTAACCCAATGTTTATAATATCAAATGAGATTTTAAATTATTATATTATCATGATATTATCATGTATGAATATCTCTTAATATGATATATATACATTAAATGTCTTTACAACGATAATCGTTACATATATGTCACGTTTAAAAATCATTAAGTTAGTAGTCTTGTTTTTACATATGTAGTTCATTGTTAATATACTTAATGATATGTTTACTTATCATAGTATCATGTTAACTATATATATATCCATATATATGTCATCATATAGTTTTTACAAGTTTTAACGTTCGTGAATCACCGGTCAACTTGGGTGGTCAATTGTCTATATGAAACATATTTCAATTAATCAAGTCTTAACAAGTTTGATTGCTTAACATGTTGGAAACATTTAATCATGTAAATATCAATCTCAATTAATATATATAAACATGGAAAAGTTCGGGTCACTACACTATTGTGGTTCAAAATATACTTTTACAAATACATTTATGATCTCACCAACGTTTTTCGTTGACAGTTTTCTATATGTTTCTCAGGTTCATACTTGGCTATTTGATACATGCTTCCGCGTACACTCATACTTGCTTGGAGTCGAGCATACATGCATACACTCTGATTTCTTGCTTGGGGTCAAGCATACATACATGCATACGCTAGTGATAGCACCTTGGGATTTAAACATGTTATTTACATACTTACGCTATTTATAGCAACCGTGGTTTCAAACTAATTATGTCGCAAGTTATTTCATTCATACTTTATAACGTTGTAAACTTAAACTTATTGTCGATCCGTTTGTTAAACTAAACTTTGTACCTTTCAAATGAACGCAACATAATTTTGGTCAAACGAGTCTCATATAGGGACTACGACCACGCAACGGGACCTAAGTTAACGACGCCGTCAATAACGGTTTTGGTCGGGTCGTTACAGTTAGATAGTTTATGATGAATCACAAATTTGATACATATGCTACTAATATAAAGTATATGATATACAAGTTTTTGGAAAGCTGGCAAAAAATTATTAAATTTTCATTTAGAAATCGCGTGATTTCGATAAACGGATTAAAAGATAAGTTCAACTGAATTATGTTTGACGTTAATTGAAATTGTGTTTGAAACTGTAAATTAATATTTAAACAACTTGTCTATGAGATTGATAAATTGGATTTTTAGATATTACTAATCGAGTGAATAAATTTCTATATAAGGCAAGTCTCGTTTTGTTGAACAATTGTCAAAGTTGACTGTCGTATCATGTTTTAAAGCTTTATAAACACTATAATCTGATTCAACAAGTATTGGAAAACTATGTGAAATAATAAAATATTTTCGATTGCCATGATAATTCAAATATAATATAACTCCTGAAATAAATAATATTTTGAGTTTGATAAATTATAAATTAGTTCAATTATCAAAACTCATACTATGTTAATAAACATGTATAGATTTAAAGATCATATTGGGTCAGGTTGACTTTTGAGATGACTTTTGTTAACTTTTGCATATCGGTCTCGAGCATTAGGATTGTGATACACTATGACCCGACCTAGCTTGTTAGACATGTATTGACCAACATATGTCCTCTAGGTTGAGATCTACGGTTATTTTGCATTCCGAGTTTCGGTCACATTTTGGTGAATGACCTTATGTGCTGCTAAGGTGAGTTTCATATGCTCCATTTTTAATTGCTTTTGCAATCTATATTTTTGGGCTGAGAATTCATGCACTTTATTTTAAACGCAATGGATACAAGTACATACTAAATTCTACACTGAGTTTGGACCGAAAATCCCTTAGCTTTGGTAACTAGTAACTGCCAGTTATAAGAACTGGTGGGCGCGAGTAGTAGTATATGGATCCATAGAGCTTGACATCCCCGTCTGTTCCAGGTAAAGACACCCTAGCCTGAAATATAAAACAGACGTATGCTACTTGAGTTTAGTACATGTTGGATTGCGTGTATTGTACATGTTGGTTGCATGTATGTTAAAATAGGGGTACTTATTATAACGTTAAAGTTTAGTTACCAGGGTGCTCAATTTCGTAGAATCTTTTGATAAACGTTTCGGATGAAACACCTGAAATCTTGTGATCCACCTTTATATACAGATTATGCGCAACATTAAAACTATGAACTCACAAGAAGCCATGGGAACCCGTCTCGACATGAGTACTGCATATCATCCACAGACCGACGGGCAAAGTGAACGAACTATTCAGACCTTGGAGGACATGTTGCGTGCATGTGTCATTGATTACGGAAAGGCCTGGGAAAGGCATTTGCCACTCGCCGAATTCTCGTACAACAACAGTTATCACTCGAGTATTAATGCCTCACCTTTTGAAGCATTGTATGGCCGCAAGTGCCGATCTCCTATTTGTTGGGCCGAAGTAGGCGAAAATCAAATCACCGGACCCGAGGTAGTCCATGAAACAATGGAGAAGATTGCTCAGATTCAAGGGAGACTCAAGATTGCCCGAGATCGTCAAAAGAGTTATGCTGACCTTAAACGTAAAGACTTTGAATTCAACGTGGGCGACCGTGTAATGTTGAAGGTTGCACCTTGGAAAGGTGTGATCCGTTTTGGAAAACGTGGAAAGTTGAACCCACGATACATTGGTCCTTTCGAAATCTTGGAACGTGTTAGACCCGTTGCATACCATTTGGATCTTCCAACACAATTGAGCTCAGTTCATCCTACCTTCCACGTGTCAAACTTGAAGAAGTGTCTTGCTGCACCCGAACTTATCATACCACTTGAGGAACTTACAATTGATGACAAACTCCACTTTGTGGAAGAACCTGTTGAAGTTATGGATCGTGAGATCAAAACTTTGAAATGCAACAAGATTCCAATTGTAATGCCAAACGAGGACCTGAGTTTACTTGGGAGCGAGAGGATCAAATGATGCAGAAGTATCCTCACCTTTTCCTGACTCCTCCATCTACCTCAGCTTAAAATTTCGGGACGAAATTTTCTTTAACAGGTGGGTAATGTAACGACCCTGGATTTTCCAATGATTAATTATTAATATTTATTATTAATACTTGTGATTAAATGAATGTATTGTTTATATACATTTACTTGTTACCGCGATTAACTTTAAATGCCTGAAACATCTTTGTGACACACGTACATTATACGAATAATATTTTCAGATATTATTTACATTCATGATTAATTTTATTAATCATTTCAATTAACTAAGGTTATTAGTTAATTACTTGGGCTTCTATTGGATTTATTTGTTAACTAATGAAACTTGGGCTTTTATTAGTATTAATGGACTTAAGAGCCCACTCTACTCACCTTAATGGACTAATTAGCCCATTACTAGCATACAAGTACTACTTAAGACTTAACAAGATTAGTTATGTGTAAAGAATCTAGTTACTTACACCTTTCCCATGCAAACACCTCTAGTAACCAACTTTTAAGACTTTAACATGCAAGAGACTAGTGGGCAATTTTCTTATCCCTCCCCCATTCAAACCGTCGGCCTTTGTAGGCCATGGGGAGCTCAAAATCTTTTTTTTTTTGTGTTATATATTACTAGTATCTCTTTTCATTTCTCACACACACATACACTTGTATTCTTTTCTCTCCTTTTTTCTCTCTAATTCTTGTAAGTAACAAGCTCATTTCTCTCTTCTTTTCTTTGCTAAAAATCGAACCAAACACCCATAATCATCATCATTTGCTTGTTTGTTATTTGTTCTTGTTTATGGTTTACTTACTTACTAGTTGTTAGTTGTTTACTTACATGTTGTTAAGAACCAAACTCTTTAGTTTGATTCTTCATTTTATCTTGTATTTACAAGAACAAACAAGAACAAAACTTCCTAGTTTATGTTCTACATTTATTGTTTTAAAGATTGTAAGTTCATGTGTTGTAAAGTCATACTTGTGTTCATGAAGTAAACTTAAAGTCTACTTCCTTAAAGATCAAAGCTTTGGTTGAATCTTTAAAAGTATGAACAACCATGACTTATTAACTTGTTTATTTAGTTTATTACTTTATTTACTTGCACTTTAATTTCGTGATTCATGTTCTTGTTGGTCAAGTGTTACTAGTTAACTTTGATCTCATTAATCTTGAACTAAAGTTAACTTTAAAAGTTCAAGAACATAGAAGTATAACTTTCTAGTTATAACTTCAAATACTTATGTAAGATCTAAGTTTATATAGCTTATGGTCTTCTAACTTTGTCATAATCAAGAGCTTATGAGCTTACATACACTTTACAAGATGATAATCTAAGTTTTGTAACTTATGGTTTCATTAAAGTAAAGATTCAAGTATTATTACTTAGGATTTAACTTAATAACTTTAGATCTAGACCTTTGGATCTTGGATCTTCAAGATCTAACTAAGAACTATGTTCTACATCTTAAGATCTTGATTAGTTAGTTTACTTTCAAGTTTGTAGTTCAATATTACTTTTATATTTCATGTATGTGTTAAATCTAAGACTTTGATGTAACTTTGGTTCATCAAAACACTTGCAACACTTAAGTGAGTTGTGCTACATATCTTAGACTTGCACTTGTGTTATGATGGTGAAACCTTGGTTAATATGATGCAAACACGTCAACGAGTTGTACACTTGAAGCTATATGCATCAAGGATGAGAACCGTGATAAGCATCGAGTACCAAGAAACCCACCGGAACCTACTATTTTACTGTTTCAGGGTCTGATCAGTACGATCTGGGCTACTGTAAAGATGATTTTCAGTTATCTCTGTTCGAGTAGATAACTTTTCATTTAGGATTCTTCTTAATCCGAGTTACGGTTTAGGATTTATGGCCCTCCGATCGTCACTATGTCCTTTTAACGTTGTGCTGAAAATTCTGACCTACTCGCACTTAGACCGTCGCCACGGTCAAACGAAGACGATTTTGCTTCTGGAATTTTTAGCTCAACTAAAGGAATCATATACGGAGCCATGGCCACTGGTCTCACCTTATTTCAGTAGGTATAGAGGCCGTGGCGACTAATCAAAGTCAGCCTTTGTTTTAAACTTCTTTCATGAACGAAACTTACTTTACACCTTTTGTTTGATGATGAATGATGATGACCTTTAAGACCTAATTTACATACTTTTAAACCTATTGGGACGATTTACTGACTTAGTACTATTTGACTTAGGTTGAGGACTTTCCAGACCTACGTACTTGCTTATTTCCCGACTCGACTTTACCACTACTTTACCACTGTGAGTTATAGCATCCCTTTTTACTTTAACTATTTTGGGAACTGAGATTACATGCACATTTTACGTTTACATACTAGGCACGAGTACTTAAACTTTATATATGTGTGGGTTATACAACGGCATAAACATTCCCTTTAGCTCGGTAACGTTTAGTCATTGGTTTTTGAACCGGTGAACGCGAATCTTAGATATGGATCCATAGGGTTTGTGTCATAACCCGTCCTTAACCATAAGAACGAGTTAGATAACGTATGATTTCATTGCGAGGTATTGACCTCTATATGCGACATTTTTAAAAGAACAACTGCATTTATTTTACATTACAAACCATAACTCTTATGTTAATACAAGCTTTAGACAATATAAAGATGATTATCGTTTAGCAATAATCTTAGACTTACAAACTTTACATGTGATGATAACAATACGATTTCTAGCATATTTTACATTACAATTCCTCGGATATGCAGTTTTATTTTTGACACAAATATGCATACTCAAGATCTTGCTTAAATTCAACATGTTGCAGCGGAAGCTTTTAGTTATCACCTGAGAATAGACATGTTTAAAACATCAACATAAAGTTGGTGAGATATAGGTTTAATGCCGGCAGCGGTATAAATATAGACCACAAGATTTCATATGTAAACATTTTAATAAAAATATTCTAAGTGGTTGAGCACTTGGTAACCATACTTAACATTTAATCACGTCGCATATTCCCTTTATTATGAAATCTTACTACACCGTACCAAGTGTAGTCACGAAACGAAGTACTGTGCAACCGTTGAATACTGGTCGTCCAGTCCGGTTGGGGTTGTCAGGCCCGATAGATCTATCAACAGGATTCGCGTTTACAATACTGCTGTAAATAATAGTTACCAAGCTACAGGGAAGTATGCCAGTGGTACAACTCAACGTAGAATATATTTTTCAGTTACTTGTGTCCATAACGTAAAACATAAAATACATGTATTCTCATCCCGAAATACTTAGAGTTTAAAAGTGGGACTATATACTCACTTTTGCCTTGAAGATATATATATTTTGACTTGGTCTCCGATTGATATCACGAACCTATCCATATATAATATATCAATATATTTTCATTTTAAACAATCGTCACATATATATACTTATAATACTTTTAATGTCTTCTTAGTCCGTAGTTAGCAATTCAATTTTAATAGTTCATATTTAGGTGTTTAATAAATAAATAAAACCCCCCCTCGAAATAAATAAAACCCCATCGTATTCGTATTGGTCGGGATTAATCTTGACCCACGGTACCGGTGTTGTCAAATGACGTGTTGCGTACATAAAGTACCGGTGTTGTCAAATGACGTGTTGCGTACAATCATGGGATCTTATGATTAATCTTCTCGTATTGTTTACGGGTGATCCTGAAATATATAAAATTAAATTATGAGTACATATATATAAAATATCATGTTATTTTAGAAAGATGTGATTTATTTAATTTTTCTCCAATTATTTTCGTGGCTAAACTAGTTTTGGATATCCGATTTTGTTTTGGTCATAGTTTCTTCGTTACAACTCCGTTTTCATTGGTTCAACTTGCCACTTCCTTGGATCGAGTCCCTCTTTAAGAATATGAACTGTAAATACCTTAGTTTGTATTCGAAATCACAGGTCATAGGTCAAACTTTGGTGAAACTTATGAAGTTAATCATTTTCCATCATGTAAACAACCTTAAATGATTATTTTTCTAAAAATACTTATACTTTGAGTTAAATCATGAAATTTTTATGTGTTAACATATTCATAAGAAATATCATTTTTCCAGAATATAAACCTCCAATTCAAAGTTCAAGATGGTTTTTAATTATCCAACCCAAAACAGCCCCCGGTTGCACTCCGACGTCGTAAATTCAGTTTTTAAGGTGTTCTTTGAAAAACCAAGTTTTACCTTGTTAAGTTAGCATATATTTATGATATATTACAGGTCTTGAAGTATTTTAAAAGTTAAGTTAGAAGGATCTATTTAGTTTGCAAACAAGTTTGAAATCATTCAAACTATGTTCTTGTTGTTAAAATTGTATACCATAAAATAAGATAGCTATATATATATGAATCGAATAAGGTTATGAACAAAGTTACTACCTCAAGTTACTTGGACAAGATTGCTGTAAAAGAGGAGTAAAAACCTAGAACCAAAAGAGTGGTGGAGTTGGATGAAAGATTGGAAGTAAACTTGTGTTCTTGGAAGGATTCTTGAAGTGTTTTTGTAAGGGTTTTCTTATGGTGTTTAAGTGATGTTCTTGAAGCTAGATTTTCATGGTGATAGGCTGAGATGGTTAAGGTGTTTAAGGGTTATGAAAGGGTGTTCCTAACTAGCAAAATGATGTAGCAAAGTTGAAGATGGATGGAGTACTTAAGGTGGTGGTGGTGGCGTGAATGATGAGGAACAAAGACATGATCTTTGTTGTATTTTTGTGTAATAATTCATGCATGCATCCAAACTCTAATTACCTCTCATCTAGGGCAGTAATAATGGCTAGTTAGGTGGTGATTTGATGTGTATATACTAATAGTAAATACGTATAGAAGCTAGGTATGATACGAGTACATATACTCTAGATATACGTATAGAAATCTTGTGAAAAATGGAATGAGAATTCAAATATAGCTATCTTTTGTGAATACACTTATATTGTTTTATGTATTTAAGTCCTTAAAAAGTGATTAAATACATTATATATATGATATATGTATAAACATTATAGGTCATAAGTATTTATATCAAAAAAAACGTTACGTATGGTTATTGTTTTGAAAACTTAAGTTAGTAGTTTCAAAATATACTTATAACTTATTGTTATTAATACAAAATGAGATATTAAAACATCCATAAATCATGTTAAATATGTATATATACATATATATACACAAATGTATAATTATCATATATTATATAGTTCGTGATATCATCGGTCAAACTAGACGGTCAAACGTTGTGTAAAACTCTTTTCGAAAACATAAGTTTCGACAATTTGGATTGCTTATCATGTTGGTAAGGTTTAATTTATGTAAATATTAATCTTATAAGTATAGATTGATCGAAAAAGTCCGGGTCATTACAGTACCTACCCATTAAATAAATTTCGTCCCGAAATTTTAAAATTGTACCTATTTTGCGTCATCGGGAAACAAGTGTGGATACTTTTGTTTCATCTGATCCTCTCGTTCCCAAGTAAACTCAGGACCCCTTCGAGCATTCCAACGAACCTTAACGATCGGTATATTGCTCTGCTTGAGCCGTTTAATTTCACGATCCATGATTTCGATTGGTTCTTCGATGAATTGTAGTTTCTCGTCGACATGGATTTCTTCAAGAGGAATGGTGAGGTCTTCCTTTGCAAGACACTTTTTAAGGTTTGAGACGTGAAAGGTATTATGTACTCCGGCGAGTTGTTGCGGTAACTCGAGTCGATAAGCTACCGGTCCAATGCGTTCGATGATCTTGAACGGGCCTACGTACCTTGGGTTCAGTTTACCCCTTTTGCCGAAATGTATTACACCTTTCCATGGTGACACCTTTAACATAACCATGTCACCGATCTGAAACTCTAATGGTTTCCTTCGAACATCGGCGTAGCTCTTTTGGCGACTACGGGCTGTTTTCAATCTCTCCTTAATTTGTACTATCTTTTCAGTAGTTTCATGTATGATCTCGGGACCAGTTAATTGTCGATCTCCTACTTCATTCCAACAGATAGGAGATCTACACTTCCTTTCATACAGTGCTTCGAATGGTGCAGCTTTAATGCTCGCATGATAACTATTATTATACGAGAATTCTGCTAACGGTAAATACTTATCCCATCCGTTTCCAAAATCGATCACACATGCCCTGAGCATGTCTTCAAGAGTCTGAATTATTCTTTCACTTTGCCCGTCAGTTTGCGGATGATATGCGGTGCTCATATCCAAACGAGTTCCTAGGGCCTCTTGTAGCGATTGCCAGAACTTTGATGTAAATCTACTATCACGATCGGATATAATGGAAATAGGTATTTCATGCCTTGAAACAATTTCCTTTATATACAATCGTAATAGTTTCTCCATTCTATCCGTTTCCTTTATAGGTAAGAAATGTGCAGACTTGGTGAGACGATCAACAATCACCCAAATGGTGTCGTATCCCCAGGCAGTCTTTGGTAATTTCGTGATGAAATCCATGGTAATACCATCCCATTTCCATTCTGGGATTTCTGGTTGTTGAAGTAACCCTGACGGCTTCTGGTGTTCTGCTTTGACCTTGGAACAAGTTAAACACTCCCCAACATATGTTGCAACGTCTGTCTTTAAATTAGGCCACCAATAATGTGTCTTAAGATCTTGATACATCTTTCCAACTCCAGGATGTATTGAGTATCTTGTCTTATGTGCCTCGTTCAATATCAACTTCCTTAATCCACCCAACTTCGGTACCCAAATACGATTTGCAAAATATCGAATTCCATCTTCCCGTATAACGAGTTGCTTCTCATACTTCTTCATTATTTCATTTCCTATGTTTTCTTTAGTAAGTGCTTCTCGTTGAACTTCTTTGATTTGTGAGTTGAGATTCATGCGAATTTTTATGTTCATCGCTCGTACTCGAATTGGTTCTCGTTCTTTTCTGCTTAGAGCATCGGCCACCACGTTCGCTTTTCCGGGATGATAGCGAATTTCACAATCATAGTCGTTTATCAGTTCGACCCACCTATGTTGCCTCATGTTCAATTGTTTCTGATCAAAAATGTGTTGAAGGCTTTTATGATCAGTAAACACAGTGCATTTAACCCCATATAAGTAGTGTCTCCATATCTTCAATGCAAACACGACTGCTCCCAGTTCTAGATCATGCGTCGTATAATTCCGCTCGTGAATCTTCAATTGTCGGGATGCGTATGCAATAACTTTCTTTCGTTGCATAAGAACACAACCAAAACCTTGTCGCGAAGCGTCACAATATATTTCAAAATCATCGTTCCCTTCAGGTAACGATAAAATAGGCGCCGTAGTTAACTTCTTCTTCAGTAATTGAAATGCGTTCTCCTGCTCCGAGGTCCATTCGTATTTCTTCCCTTTTTGCGTTAATGCTGTCAACGGCTTAGCTATTCGGGAAAAATCTTGAATAAACCTTCTATAATAACTGGCTAAACCCAAAAATTGGCGTATCTGCATTGGTAGTTTAGGAGTCTCCCATTTTTCAATGGCCTCAATTTTAGCTGGATCAACCTGAATTCCTTTGCTACTAACAACGTGACCAAGAAATTGCACTTCTTTCAACCAGAAAGCACACTTAGAAAATTTAGCGTATAGCTGTTCTTTTCTCAACAACTCTAATATTAACCTTAAATGCTGCTCATGCTCTTGCTCACTCTTGGAATAGATAAGAATGTCATCAATGAAAACAATAACAAACTTATCTAAATATGGACTACAAACTCGATTCATGAGGTCCATGAATACATCTGGCACATTCGTCAATCCAAACGGCATGACCAAAAATTCGTAATGACCGTAACGTGTCCGAAAAGCAGTTTTCGGTATATCTTCTTCTTTGACGCGTAATTGATGATAGCCCGATCTTAGGTCAATTTTCGAGTACACACATGATCCTTGGAGTTGATCAAATAAGTCGTCAATTCTCGGTAGTGGATACCGATTTTTGATAGTTAACTTATTTAATTCACGATAATCTATACACATCCTAAAAGATCCATCTTTCTTTTTAACAAATAGAATCGGAGCTCCCCATGGTGAAGTACTTGGTCGTATGAATCCACGATCCAGTAATTCTTTTAACTGACTCTGAAGTTCTTTTAACTCGGACGGTGCAAGTCTATATGGAGCACGGGCAACTGGTGCAGCTCCTGGTACTAAATCTATTTGAAATTCTACAGATCTAAATGGAGGTAATCCCGGCAACTCTTCCGGAAAAACTTCAGGAAAATCTCTTGCCACAGGCACGTCGTTGATGCACTTCTCTTTTTCTTTCTTTTCGACTTTATTAACATGTGCTAGAATAGCATAACATCCCTTTTCTAAACACTTCTTGGCTTTCAAACAGCTAATGAGTTTTAGCTTTGAGTTACCCTTCTCTCCATAAATCATCACCGGTATTTTATCCTTACAAGGAATGCGAATTGCCTTCTTGGCACACACAACTTCAGCTCCTACTTTGGACATCCAGTCCATGCCGACTATTACATCAAAACTTCCTAAATCTACGGGTATCAAGTCAATTTTAAATGTTTCTCCGGCTAAATTTATTTTACAATCACGACAAATTTTATCGGCTTTAATTAGTTTACCATTAGCTAACTCAATCATGTACTTAGCATCTAGAGGTAATGATGAACAATTCAATTTAGCGTAAAAGCCTCTACTCACGTAACTTCTATCGGCACCAGTATCAAATATAATAGATGCGGATAAGTTATTAATGGTAAACGTACCCGTAACAAACTCCGGGTCTTCACACGCCTCTCTAGCATTAATAACAAATGCTCTTCCACGTGCAGATCCATTATTCTTCTCTGGATTTGGACACTGGCTCTTATAGTGACCTTGTTTTCCACACCCATAACAAGTAATGGTAGCCAAAGCAGTTCTATTTGCATTGGTGGCAGGAGTCTTGGTACCATTTGTATTTGTAACGAGAGCCCTACAATCTTCATCAAGATGACCCTTTCGATTACATTTGTTGCATACCACATTACAGTAGCCAGAGTGATGTTTGTGGCATCGGTTACATAAAGGATTTTGTCCTTTGTAACCAAAGCTTAAACCACTACCCGCACCTTGCGCGATTTCTTGTTTCTTAAAAGATTGTTGTTGGTTACCTCGATCATAATTTCCATTCCACTTTCTTTTGTTACCTGATACCTTCACATCAGTATTGGATACTTTCTTATCCATGATGACCTGATCCATTAGCTCGTTTGCCATGGTTATAGCTTCATGAATTGTCTTAGGTTTCGATACTGTAACATTTGCCTTGACCTTTTTGGGCAAACCATCTTTGTACATTTCAATCTTCCGTTCTTCGGTTGGAACCAATTCAGGACATAGCAAAACTAATTCCATGAATCGCTGATTGTAGTTGGTGATTTCAGTACCAACAACCTTCAGGCTTCGTAACTCATCTTCCAACTTCCTAACCTCGTTCCTTGGACAATACTCGTTGATTAACATTTTTTTGAATTCTTCCCATGGAGTATCATAAGCTACATCTCCTCCTACAGCCTTCACATAATTTTTCCACCACGTGAGTACACTATCTTGTAAAGTGCACGATGCATACTTGGTCATGTCCTTTTCAACACAACCACTGATTTTAAACACAGTCTCCATCTTTTCTATCCACCGGGTTAAACCGATCGGTCCTTCCGTTCCACTGAATGATGAGGGCTTGCAAGCTTGAAAAGTCTTGTAGGTGCATCCTACACGAGGATTTGGGTTAACTGCAGCAGCTCTTGCAGCTTCGACCCATAACATTCTGTCGTTCACTCACTGGTTGATGAATTCTTCGACTTCTTGTTCCGTCATTCGATTCAATCGCGCCATTTCCTAATGAAAGAAAATAATTATTCACATGGAATATTATAGATGTAGTGTGTATTTATAGTACATTATAGCTTGTTAATAATATGAACCAGGTATTATTATAAAAGCCTTTTTTTCTTATTAGCGTTTTATAATTATATCTAGGGTAGTACCTACCCGTTAATGTTCATACTTAATAGCTTAGTACAGAACCAATTACTACAATCTAAATAATACTTAACCATGGAAAATTATTGCATTTCATACTTCACTATTTTACATATGCTTATCTTACATCGAACATTAAGCAAACCACACTAATAATATTATACAAAACATTATATGATCCCATGGTTTAATACGGCAGCGCATCGTTTGGTCTATTTTCTAGGACGTTTAGGTTCAATGAATCGCCTAACGCTTATCCTAGCTGTCTGCCTATATGTTGGCTGTGGGACTGAAGAACTGGATGCCGGGATAGAACGAATAGGAATAGCGGGAATAGGGGTGGTAGTGTCTAGTGGAGTTGGTGCCACATCATCCTTACTAAACTCGGGATTTGAATTTTCTAATTCATTAGCCTTTCGTTTCTTTCCTAGTTCGAACTTGTCTTTCGTAATTTCCTGTATTTCTTCCTCGGGTTCACTTTCCTCCTCGGGTTCACTTTCCTCCTCGGGTTCACTTTCCGGGTTCCCTATAGTTGGTTCATCCGGAATTTGTGAGTCTTCCCCAAAGATATCATTTTCGTCATCGGATAGGTTAATGACTGGAACACCATCTGAAGATTCTGGTTCGGAGTCGCTGAATGTGATAACAAGTTTTGAGCCCGACATCTATCACACAACAACTAACCCATTAGTACTACATAATATTTACATATAAATCAGATAAGCAATGGTTTTTAAATCAGACCCGGTCAAAGTCCAGACTTACTAATGTATCCTAACGACTTATCGGTTAGACACACTAATGCAAACCTGGTTCGCTAAGACCACCGCTCTGATACCACATGTCATAACCCATCCTTAACCATAAGAACGAGTTAGATAACGTATGATTTCATTGCGAGGTATTGACCTCTATATGCGACATTTTTAAAAGAACAACTACATTTATTTTACATTACAAACCATAACTCTTATGTTAATACAAGCTTTAGACAATATAAAGATGATTATCGTTTAGCGATAATCTTAGACTTACAAACTTTACATGTGATGATAACAATACGATTTCTAGCATATTTTACATTACAATTCCTCGGATATGCAGTTTTATTTTTGACACAAATATGCATACTCAAGATCTTGCTTAAATTCAACATGTTGCAGCGGAAGCTTTTAGTTATCACCTGAGAATAGACATGTTTAAAATGTCAACATAAAGTTGGTGAGATATAGGTTTAATGCCGGCAGCGGTATAAATATAGACCACAAGATTTCATATGTAAACATTTTAATAAAAATATTCTAAGTGGTTGAGCACTTGGTAACCATACTTAACATTTAATCACGTCGCATATTCCCTTTATTATGAAATCTTACTACACCGTACCAAGTGTAGTCACGAAACGAAGTACTGTGCAACCGTTGAATACTGGTCGTCCAGTCCGGTTGGGGTTGTCAGGCCCGATAGATCTATCAACAGGATTCGCGTTTACAATACCGCTGTAAATAATAGTTACCAAGCTACAGGGAAGTATGCCAGTGGTACAACTCAACGTAGAATATATTTTTCAGTTACTTGTGTCCATAACGTAAAACATAAAATACATGTATTCTCATCCCGAAATACTTAGAGTTTAAAAGTGGGACTATATACTCACTTTTGCCTTGAAGATATATATATTTTGACTTGGTCTCCGATTGATATCACGAACCTATCCATATATAATATATCAATGTATTTTCATTTTAAACAATCGTCACATATATATACTTATAATACTTTTAATGTCTTCTTAGTCCGTAGTTAGCAATTCAATTTTAATAGTTCATATTTAGGTGTTTAATAAATAAATAAAATCCCACCTCGAAATAAATAAAACCCCATCGTATTCGTATTGGTCGGGATTAATCTTGACCCACGGTACCGGTGTTGTCAAATGGCGTGTTGCGTACATAAAGTACCGGTGTTGTCAAATGACGTGTTGCGTACAATCATGGGATCTTATGATTAATCTTCTCGTATTGTTTACGGGTGATCCTGAAATATATAAAATTAAATTATGAGTACATATATATAAAATATCATGTTATTTTAGAAAGATGTGATTTATTTAATTTTTCTCCAATTATTTTCGTGGCTAAACTAGTTTTGGATATCCGATTTTGTTTTGGTCATAGTTTCTTCGTTACAACTCCGTTTTCGTTGGTTCAACTTGCCACTTCCTTGGATCGAGTCCCTCTTTAAGAATATGAACTGTAAATACCTTAGTTTGTATTCGAAATCACAGGTCATAGGTCAAACTTTGGTGAAACTTATGAAGTTAATCATTTTCCATCATGTAAACAACCTTAAATGATTATTTTTCTAAAAATACTTATACTTTGAGTTAAATCATGAAATTTTTATGTGTTAATATATTCATAAGAAATATCATTTTTCCAGAATATAAACCTCCAATTCAAAGTTCAAGATGGTTTTTAATTATCCAACCCAAAACAGCCCCCGGTTGCACTCCGACGTCGTAAATTCAGTTTTTAAGGTGTTCTTTGAAAAACCAAGTTTTACCTTGTTAAGTTAGCATATATTTATGATATATTACAGGTATTGAAGTATTTTAAAAGTTAAGTTAGAAGGATCTATTTAGTTTGCAAACAAGTTTGAAATCATTCAAACTATGTTCTTGTTGTTAAAATTGTATACCATAAAATAAGATAGCTATATATATATGAATCGAATAAGGTTATGAAAAAAGTTACTACCTCAAGTTACTTGGACAAGATTGCTGTAAAAGAGGAGTAAAAACCTAGAACCAAAAGAGTGGTGGAGTTGGATGAAAGATTGGAAGTAAACTTGTGTTCTTGGAAGGATTCTTGAAGTGTTTTTGTAAGGGTTTTCTTATGGTGTTTAAGTGATGTTCTTGAAGCTAGATTTTCATGGTGATAGGCTGAGATGGTTAAGGTGTTTAAGGGTTATGAAAGGGTGTTCCTAACTAGCAAAATGATGTAGCAAAGTTGAAGATGGATGGAGTACTTAAGGTGGTGGTGGTGGCGTGAATGATGAGGAACAAAGACATGATCTTTGTTGTATTTTTGTGTAATAATTCATGCATGCATCCAAACTCTAATTACCTCCCATCTAGGGCAGTAATAATGGCTAGTTAGGTGGTGATTTGATGTGTATATACTAATAGTAAATACGTATAGAAGCTAGGTATGATACGAGTACATATACTCTAGATATACGTATAAAAATCTTGTGAAAAATGGAATGAGAATTCAAATATAGCTATCTTTTGTGAATACACTTATATTGTTTTATGTATTTAAGTCCTTAAAAAGTGATTAAATACATTATATATACGATATATGTATAAACATTATAGGTCATAAGTATTTATATAAAAAAAAACGTTACGTATGGTTATTGTTTTGAAAACTTAAGTTAGTAGTTTCAAAATATACTTATAACTTATTGTTATTAATACAAAATGAGATATTAAAACATCCATAAATCATGTTAAATATGTATATATACATATATATACACAAACGTATAATTATCATATATTATATAGTTCGTGATATCATCGGTCAAACTAGACGGTCAAACGTTGTGTAAAACTCTTTTCGAAAACATAAGTTTCGACAATTTGGATTGCTTATCATGTTGGTAAGGTTTAATTTATGTAAATATTAATCTTATAAGTATAGATTGATCGAAAAAGTCCGGGTCATTACAGTTTGACATCCCCACTCGGGCTAGTAGCGCTAGCATTTAACGAGTGTTTAATACTTTGTATACATACGCACTTTCCAAGTGTACTTTCAGGTTGTATAAACGTTAAGTTAGTTACCAAGTGCCCACGGTTAAACATATACTTTATCATACTGTTTTGAAACGCTCTTTGTAGCACTGAAATCTCGTGGCCTACCTTACATACTGTTATACTTAAACTATAGCTCACCAACCTTTATGTTGACATTTTAAGCATATTTTTCTCAGGTGCTTAAGGTTGCTTCCGCTGTGTACTAGTCTTGCTGTAGACACCCGCTGCTTTAGAGATGTCACCGCATGAACTACTTTGTCTTGCATTCAAACTTAATTACTTTTGAAACTATGATTTGTAACGACCTAAGGGTCACGCACTATTATATTTGCTTCTGTTCATTGAAGCATAATTTGGTTGTAAAACATTTGACGTTAGTTATGACGTCACCTTTTATCTTGAATGCAAACTTGTTTTGAAAACGCATATAGTGTTTGACCTTGTAATGATCCTGTTGATGGTCCGTACGCGTTGATTTAGTACGGGGCATCACATTTGGTATCAGAGCATTGGTTGTAGGGAATTAGGTTGCATTAGTGAGTCTAAGACCGACCCGAGTAGGATTCACTAATAGGACTAATCTACAACTTGCTAGTTACTTATTTCTGCTGAACTTACTGCATGCTGCTACTTAATTTTACTACTATATGCCGTATGCTACTATTTGATTTCACTACTGCATGCTATTATTTGCTTCCGATTGAATGATACTTGTCGTTATTGCCATGCTACTTACTGTTACACATGATTTAGACTGTTGTAGTTACTTGGCCTAATACGTGCTTGCTTTATGACTTACTAACATGGAAAATTTATTTTTCCTTGTTTAGATGTTGGATATTCCACCTGCTATCATTTTGGGCAGTTCAGACACTTCATCCACCTCATCTACTGCTGCTGCCGACACACTGATCCCGTTACCCACCAGTGACCCCGGCGCTTCATCCTCCGGAGCTAGCAGCCATGCGCCTGCCCTAGTGGGTATTGCAGACGGAGCCCAGGACCTCTCGGAGAATCCAGCTCCACTTGCCCCGGTACCTCAGGAGCCACAGCACCATCCCGGTGGTGTTGTGATTCCCGCGGAATTTGGGGAAGGCCCATTCCGTAATCAGTATCGTCATTGGTGCCGACGCGCTCCTGATGGATGACTCGTGCCGATCCCGCCTTTTTAGATACCGACAGATGATGGCCGCCCGAGGAGAGCCAGTACAGCCACCCGTGCAGCCATCTCCACATGATTCAGATGACCCGTCATCCGAAGACTCATCCACAGACGACTTTAGTGACGATGACTCCGACGAGGAGGACCTTGATGATGCACCTGTTCAGCCACCCTCCACCCCGCCGAAGAAGCGGTACCGTTTAAACGGCACCATTATTCCGGGGATCAACGGAGGTCGAGCATTCACTGACGCATTTGGTCGGCGTCGTAGGGTTACCGCCCGTAAGCGGCTTGTGCCGTATCCTGCTGATCCCTTCATCCGTAAGCCTTACCGCTTCGCAGCCTCTACTTCTGAAGCCGGACCGTCTGCACCGCCAGCTCCACCAGCACCACCCGTACCGACTGCACCGCCTGCCCCACCCACTCCCTCTGTCGAGGAACTGATGATGGAGGTGGAAATCCTCCGTGCTCGGGTAACTGAGCTCGAGGACCAGATGTCTCATGTATTGGACATCCTACACCCACCTTCATCGTAGGACTTTTGTAGTAGATTTCATTATGTAATCTAGTTGTAGTTTTATGTTTCACTTATGTATTGTACGAAACTGTGCGAATGTATGCAGCTTATTATTAATGAATGGAACTTTGCGTTATTTAATTCTTGCACGATGTTCTATTTACGTTACTATATGATTCTGTGGTATTTGTACCTGGTTTCATTATTTAATAAACATGTGATGTGTTGATTCCATGCTGGTTACCATATACTGCATTATTACTATTTGCATACTGGATTTTGACTTGAGTCAAAATTTTTGTTTAGAACATCATGGCCAACGGATGATCTACACCTACCGCAGCCCAAATCGAGGATATGATCAATGAGCAAGTCACCGCAGCTTTAGCAGAAAGGAACCTCCAAGCTCCACCGCCACCGCCACCAGTTATCCCGTCCATTCGTAATGGGTGCACGTACAAAGAGTTCCAAAGCTGCAAACCCTACAACTTCAGTGGAACAGAGGGGCTGGTTGGTCTTACTAGATGGTTCGAGAAGTTAGAATCTGTGTTTCGAGTTAGTAACTGTTCAGAGGAGAATAAAACCAAGTTTGCTTCATGCACGCTGTCTGACGGCGCACTAACGTGGTGGAACACGTTGGCTCAAGCAAAAGGTATTGATGAGGCATTTGCTACCCCATGGGAGGAGTTCAAAGGGGCCCTGATTGAGGAATATTGCCCTAGGACCGAGATCCAGAAGATGGAGATTGAATTTATGCAGTTAAAGGCTGTTGGGAACGACCTTGATAGTTACAACCGGAGGTTTTTGGAACTAGCCCTGATGTGTCCTACCATGGTCACTACGGAATTCAAGCATATGGAAAGATACTTTTGGGGACTTCCTAAGAGCATTAAGGGAAACATCACCTCGTCCAAGCCACCAAATGTCCCGGAAGCGATGCGCATGGCGCATACTTTAATGAATCAAATTATCATCGATGAACCAGAGAAGGCTAAGTCTGAAGCGGATAGTAGTGAGAAGCGCAAATGGGATAATAACAGGGGAAGGACCTATGATCAAAACCCGGCGAAATGACATGAGGGTTTCAGAGGAAACAACAACGGTGGAAACCCCAATCCGAACACCAACTCAAACCCGAACTACAAGGGAACCCTACCACAATGCAAGAGGTTCTACAAGCACCATACTGGGTATTGTAACGTTGTTTGTGAAAAGTGCCAACGGACTGGGCATATCGGGAAGGACTGCATGGTCACCACTTTGAATGGGAAGCCGAACACCAATGGACCTAAAAAGTGCTACGAATGCGGACAAACGGGCCATTTCAGAAATGCGTGCCCCAACAAAAGAAAAGATGGCAGACCACCCCGTGGTAGAGCTTTCAACGTTAATGCAAGGAATGCACGCGAGAATCCCGACTTGGTGACAGGTATATTCACTATCAACAATTTATTAGCTTCTGTCCTATTTGATACTGGTGCCGATAGAAGTTATGTATGTAGACATTTTTGCGATAAGATTAATTGGTCGTTAGTCCCTTTAAAAGAAAGTATGCTTGTCGAGGTCGCCAATGGAAAACTTGAGAAAGTTGACCATATTAGTCGAGGAGCTATTATCAACATAGCTGGTGCGGAATTCGAAATTGATTTGATACCCATTAAATTGGGAAGTTTTGACGTGATCGTCGGTATGGATTGGTTTACCAAGATAAGGGCCGACATTATCTGTGGAGATAAAGTTCTTCGTATACCACAAGGAGATGGTGAGCCACTGATCATCTACGGAGAGAGATGTACCTCAAAGTTGAACCTCATTAGTTGCGTGAAAGCGCAAAAGATCATGAAGAAGGGACGTCTTGCTGTCCTAACGCATGTGAAAACGGTAGAAACTGAGGTGAAGAGTGTGAACGACGTTCGAATTGTGAACGAATTTTCCGATGTCTTCCCTGAAAAATTGCCTGGATTATCGCCACCGAGAGTAGTAGAGTTTCAGATCGACTTAGTGCCAGGAGCTGCACCTGTAGCTCGCACACCTTATCGACTCGCACCTTCCGAGATGCAAGAATTACAGAGTCAACTACAAGAACTACTTGACCGTAGATTTATCCAACCAAGTTTCTCGCCTTGGGGCACACCTGTGTTGTTTGTGCTACCGTGAACTCAACAAATTGACAATCAAGAATCGGTATCCTCTTCCCCTCATTGACGATCTTTTTGATCAACTACAAGGATCGAGCGTCTACTCTAAGATCGATTTGCGATCCGGTTATCACCAGTTGAGGGTGAAGGAAAGTGATGTGATGAAAACTGCGTTCAGAACTCGTTATGGTCATTATCAGTTTCTCGTGATGCCATTCGGACTAACCAACGCACCTGCCATGTTCATGGACCTCATGAATCGTGTCTGCAAGCCGTACTTGGATAAGCTTGTTATCGTCTTCATAGATGATATCCTCATCTACTCTAAGAGCGAAGAAGAACATGAGCAACATCTTCGACTAGTACTTGAACTCTTGAGGCAAGATCAACTTTACGCCAAATTCTCCAAGTGTGAATTTTGGTTGAAGGAGGTCTAATTTCTGGGTCATGTTGTGAGCATCCAGGGTATCAAGGTTGATCCCGCCAAGATTGAAGCTATCAGCAAGTGAGAAACCCCCACTACTCCAACTCACATTCGCCAATTTCTAGGTCTTGCCGGTTACTACCGAAGATTCATTGAAGGTTTCTCTCTAATTGCGCGCCCTTTGACCGCGCTGACTCACAAAGGGAAGAAGTTCATTTGGGAACCCGCACACGAATCAGCATTCCAAACCTTGAAGAAGAAGTTGACCACCGCACCTATCTTATCACTTCCTGAGGGCAGTGACGACTTTGTTGTTTATTGCGATGCATTGAAAAGTGGTTTTGGATGTGTACTAATGTAAGATAAAAGGTTATCGCTTATGCCTCCAGACAATTGAAGATTCACGAGCGGAACTACACTACTCACAATCTTGAACTTGGAGCCGTTGTCTTTGCGCTCAAATTGTGGAGACACTACTTGTATGGGACTAAGAGCACTATCTTCACCGACCACAAGAGCCTCCAGCACATCTTCGATTAGAAGCAACTGAATATGAGACAGCGTCGATGGATCGAGATGCTAAACAACTATGATTGTGAACTTCGCTATCATCCTGACAAGGCCAATGTTGTAGCTGACGCTTTGAGCCGAAAGGAGAGGATGACACCTCTTCGTGTTCGGGTACTGAACATCACCATCCATTCAAACCTCAATAGCCAAATCCGAGTAGCCCAAGATGAGGCTCTCAAGGAGGAGAATATATCTCACGAACATTTGAACATACTTGTCTCTCGATTCGAGGTTAGGGAGTCTGGACTCCGATGTTATGCCAGAAGAATTTGGGTACCTCTTTATGGAGATCTACGGAACCTTATACTTGATGAAGCACACAAATAGAGATATTCGATTCATCCTGGAGTGGGCAAAATGTACCACGATCTTAAGGAACAGTACTGGTGGCCGAATCTTAAGAAGGATGTTGCAACTTATGTTGGTAAGTGTTTGACTTGCTCGAAAGTTAAGGCCGAGCATCAGAGACCTTCTGGGTTACTTCAACAACCGGAAATCCCACAATGGAAGTGGGAAAGGATAACGATGGATTTCATTACCAAGCTACCAAAGACGGTGGGCGGATACGATACCATTTGGGTTATCGTTGATCGTCTTACTAAATCTGCACATTTCTTGGCTATAAAAGAAACGGATACGATGGAGAGACTTCCTTAATTATACATCAAAGAGGTTGTATCTCATCATGGTGTACCTTTATCGATCATCTCAGATCGCGATCCCCGTTTTGCTTCCAGATTCTGGTGTTCCTTACAAGAAGCCATGGGAACCCGTCTCGATATGAGTACTGCATATCATCCACAGACCGACGGGCAAAGTGAATGAACGATTCAGACCTTGGAGGACATGTTGCGTGCATGTGTCATTGATTTCGGAAAGGCCAGGGAAAGGCATTTTCCACTCGGCGAATTCTCGTACAACAACAGTTATCACTCGAGTATTAATACCACACCTTTTGAAGCACTGTATGGCCGCAAGTGCCGATCTCCTATTTGTTGGGCTAAAGTAGGAGAAAAGCAAATCACCGGACCCGAGGTAGTCCATGAAACAACGGAGAAGATTGCTCAGATTCAAGCGAGACTCAAGATTGCCCGCGATCGTCAAAAGAGTTATGCTGACCTTAAACGTAAAGACTTTGAATTCAACGTGGGCGACCGTGTAATGTTGAAGGTTGCACCTTGGAAAGGTGTGATCCATTTTGGAAAACGTGGAAAGTTGAACCCACGATACATTGGTCCTTTCGAAATCTTGGAACGTGTTGGACCCGTTGCATACCGTTTGGATCTTCCAACACAATTGAGCTCAGTTCATCCTACCTTCCACGTGTCAAACTTGAAGAAGTGTCTTGCTACACCCGAACTTATCATACCACTTGAGGAACTTACAATTGATGACAAACTCCACTTTGTGGAAGAACCTGTTGAAGTTGTGGATCGTGAGATCAAAACTTTGAAACGCAACAAGATTCCAATTGTACGAGTACGATAGAATGCCAAACGAGGACCTGAGTTTACTTGGGAGTGAGAGGATCAAATGATGCAGAAGTATCCTCACCTTTTCCCGACTCCTCCATCTACCTCAGCTTAAAATTTCGGGACAAAATTTTCTTTAACAGGTGGGTAATGTAACGACCCTGGATTTTCCAATGATTAATTATTAATATTTATTATTAATACTTGTGATTAAATGAATGTATTGTTTATATACATTTACTTGTTACCGCGATTAACTTTAAATTCCCGAAACGTCTTTGTGACACACGTACATTATACGAATAATATTTTCAGATATTATTTACATTCATGATTAATTTTAGTAATCATTTCAATTAACTAAGGTTATAAGTTAATTACTTGGGCTTCTATTGGATTTATTTGTTAACTAATGGAACTTGGGCTTTTATTAGTGTTAATGGACTTAAGAGCCCACTCTACTCACCTTAATGGACTAATTAGCTCATTACTAGCATACAAGTATTACTTAAGACTTAACAAGATTAGTTATGTGTAAAGAATCTAGTTACTTACACCTTTCCCATGCAAACACCTCTAGTAACCAACTTTTAAGACTTTAACATGCAAGAGACTAGTGGGCAATTTTCTTCTCCCTCCCCCATTCAAATCATCGGCCTTTGTAGGCCATGGGGAGCTCAAAATCTTTTTTTTTGTGTTACATATTACTAGTATCTCTTTTCATTTCTAGTTATAACTTCAAATACTTATGTAAGATCAGAGTTTATATAGCTTATGGTCTTCTAACTTTGTCATAATCAAGAGCTTATGAGCTTACATACACTTTACAAGATGATAATCTAAGTTTTGTAACTTATGGTTTCATTAAAATAAATATTCAAGTATTATTACTTAGGATTTAACTTAATAACTTTAGATCTAGACCTTTGGGTCTTGGATCTTCAAGATCTAACTAAGAACTATGTTCCACATCTTAAGATCTTGATTATTTAGTTTACTTTCAACTTTGTAGTTCAATATTACTTTTATATTTCATGTATGTGTTAAATCTAAGACTTTGATGTAACTTTGGTTCATCAAAACACTTGCAACACTTAAGTGAGTTGTGCTACATATCTTAGACTTGCACTTGTGTTATGATGGTGAAACCTTGGTTAAGATGATGAAAACATGTCAACGAGTTGTACACTTGAAGCTATATGCATCAAGGATGAGAACCGTGATAAGCATCGAGTACCAAGAAACCCACCGGAACCTACTATTTTACTGTTTCTGGGTCTGATCAGTACGACCTGGGCTACTGTAAAGATGATTTTCAGTTATTTCTGTTCGAGTAGATAAATTTTCATTTAGGACTCATCTTAATCTGAGTTACGGTTTAGGATTTATGGCCCTCCGATCGTCACTATGTCCTTTTAACGTTGTGCTAAAAAATTCTGACCTACTCGCACTTAGACCGTCGCCACGGTCAAACGAAGATGAGTTTGCTTCTGTAATTTTTAGCACACCTACATGACTCATATACGGAGCCATGGCCACTGGTCTCACCTTATTTCAGTAGGTATAGAGGCCGTGGCGACTGATCAAAGTCAGCCTTTGTTTTAAACTTCTTTCATGAACGAAACTTACTTTACACCTTTTGTTTGATGATGAATGATGATGATCTTTAAGACCTAATTTACATACTTTTAAACCTATTGGGATGATTTACTGACTTAGTACTATTTGACTTAGGTTGAGGACTTTCCGGACCTACGTACTTGCTTATTTCCCGACTCGACTTTACCACTACTTTACCACTGTGAGTTATAGCATCCCTTTTTACTTTAACTATTTTGGGAACTGAGATTACATGCGCATTTTACGTTTACATACTAGGCACGAGTACTTAAACTTTATATATGTGTGGGTTATACAACGGCATAAACATTCCCTTTAGCTCGGCAACGTTTAGTCATTGGTTTTTGAACCGGTGAACGCGAATCTTAGATATGGATCCATAGGGTTTGACATCCCCACTCGGGCTAGTAGCGCTAGCATTTAACGAGTGTTTAATACTTCGTATACATACGAACTTGCCAAGTGTACTTTCAGGGAGTATAAACGTTAAGTTAGTTACCAAGTGCCCACGGTTAAACATATACTTTATCATACTGTTTTGAAAAGCTCTTTGTAGCACTGAAATCTCGTGGCCTACCTTACATACTATTAGACTTAAACTATAGCTCACCAACCTTTGTGTTGATGTTTTAAGCATGTTTTTCTCAGGTGCTTAAGGTTGCTTCCGCTGTGTACTAGTCTTGCTGTAGACACCCGCTACTTTAGAGATGTCACCGCATGAACTACTTTGTCTTGCATTCAAACTTAATTACTTTTGAAACTATAATTTGTAATGACCTATGGGTCATGCACTATTATATTTGATTCTATTCATTGAAGCATAATTTGATTGTAAAACATTTGACGTTAGTTATGACGTCACCTTTTATATTGAATGCAAACTTGTTTTGAAAACGCATATAGTGTTTGACCTTGTAATAATCCTGTTGTTGATGGTCCGTACATGTTGATTTAGTACGGGGCGTCACACAAACAATGAAGGCACTAACTAGATCTTAACAGCTCCTAAGAAGTCTCTTCGGAACGGTCAATAGGCATACTAGGTCATTCATGTCTCAATTCCTAAGTTCCGTGTCCTAAAAGCGCATTAAATGCCTCTCGGGAACTCCGGCCATACCGAGTTCATAGAATCTTCAGATACAGTATAATTGATGTTATGCGAGGTGTATACGAAATAATTATATTTTTATTGCGAAATACTATTAAATACGATACAATTTTACACAAGTTATTTATTTATTTATTGAATGGATATACCTAAACCTTACTACAACAATTATAGACAGTGTACCTAATCATATAGTAGTGTAGTTTTTAGTAAGTCCGGTTCGTTCCACAGGGATACAACTAAATTTAACGCTATATTATATTTTAAACTATATTTGTATATAAATATATATATATATATATATATATATATATATATATATATATATATATATATATATATAAGTAGTTTTATTATTATAAAAAGGGGGTTTACCGTTTAATGACCGGTTTGTCAATTTTATGTCTTAAGTCGCAATTAAAACCTAATGTAAAATATTAAATATACAAATGACTTAATTTAAAGCGTAAAGTAAATGACGATAAATAAAAATGCGATAAGTGAAAGTACGATAATTAAAAGTGCAATAAATAAAATGACAGTAAATAAAAGTGCGATGAGATATAAAATAAAGGAATTATGCTTATTTAAACTTCCGTAATCATGATGTTCGACGTGTTGATTTTAATTTATTACCATGGGTTAATTGTCCTTTGTCCTGGATTATTCGATATGTCCATCTGGTTTTTGTCCATAACAGTCCATCAGTCATAAATATAAAGTGCGAGTGTCCTCGTCAAATTATCCTTATACCCGAAGTCAAATATTCCAACTAATTGGGGACTTAAACTGTAACAAGGTCTTAATACTTTGTTTAATAATTACACCAGGATATTGACTGCGTGTAACCCAAGGTTTTAATACTTCGTTAACAATTGCGCCAAGTGTCCTTGTACGTAATCCACCACTGTTTTAATGAGTCCATTGACTATTAATCCATTCCCGTGTCCGGTTAAATGAACGATTATTAGTATTTATAAATATCCCGCCCATCGTGTCCGATCGAGTGTATGTGGTTATTTATAATTACATCAAATTATAAATCTCTATATTAAATTAACGAATTATCATTCAGTTAAACAAATATAAAGCCTATTAATAGCCCATAGTCCAATTTCCACAAGTGTCGGTCTTTTGTCCAAACCCCAATTATGGTACAAAGCCCAATAACCCCGTCTTTAATATTTAGCCCAACATCACGATTACTTCGATTTAAATAAGCATAATAATAACTTAGCTACGAGACATTAATTTAAAAAGGTTGAACATAACTTACAATGATTATTAATCGTGTAGTGTTACATTGACAGAATTTCGGCTTACAAACTTACAACATTCGCTACCATAACCTTATTATTATTAATCTTAAATTAAAATTAAAATTATAAATATAAATATATATATATATATATATATATATATATATATATATATATATATATATATATATATATATATATATATATATATATATATATATATATATATATATATATATATATATATATATATATATATATATATATTGAGAGAGTTAGGGAGAAGATTGAATTAGGTGTATTAAACTCGTCCGAAAAATGCTGAATTTATAGAACCTGGCTCGCTACAGTAACCCATGCGATCGCATGGAATTTCTTCCTCCAGACCATGCGATCGCATGGCCGTCATTTCCTGCTAACAAAGTACAATAAACGTGGGCTGCTGTAATTTAATATATATATATATAATATAATATATATAATTATATATAATAATATATATATTATATGATATTCTTGTGCATAATTGACTCGTAATTTTAGGTCCGTTGTGTCATGCGTTGATAGTTGGTTCATGCCCCGGTTCCGGATTTTCGAACGTCCTTGCGTACTATTTAATATCTTGTACTTTGCATTTCGCGGCTCGTACTCTTGTAACTTTTAGACGTTTCTCATCAATAAATTGAACCATTTGGATTGTACTTTGTACTCTTTAGCGTTTGCGTCTTCAAATCATCGAATCTGTCTTTTGTCTTCACCTTTTATTATTTAAACGAATATCACTTGTAAATAGAACAATTGCAACTAAAAGCTTGTCTTTCTTGACGGACAATGCTATGAAATATATGTTCGTTTTTAGCATTATCAAATATTCTCACACTTGAGCGTTGCTTGTCCTCAAGCAATATAGAACTTGAATATAACTTTACTAGAATCACTTCTTTATTCTTCACACTTTGTACATCAGTGATTTTAATACGGCGGTATGAACAATGGTATTAACGATGTGGTTTACAGTCCCACATGACTATAAAAATTTAGATCCTTTAGGAAATTGGATCTTTTATGAAAACATTTGATCTTTTTGAAAATTCAATCTAGCTTTTACCCTAGATAAGTTTTCCAGAATAACCCTTCACCGGTGTTTGCAAATTATTTTTGTGGGTTTTGTGGGTTTCAGATTTGAAAATTTTAGCTCAAAACTTATGGTTTTGTGTCACCCACTTGCTAACCTTATATTGGGAAAGCAACACATCCAGTTTACTTGCTCCGTATATTACCTTTCGGTAAACTACAGTCCGGTTGTAAAGGAAAGCATTGAACAAGCAACTGTTAAGGCAATGTCCAATGACATGCTTTTGATTATGGTCTATAACGTGTCGGATGCAATTACTATCCTTTGTAGGAGCAATAGTAAAGATCACCCTATAGTTTTTCGGTCTGGTACAAGGTCCTGTCTTTGACCATGCTATACAACCACCGTTCTTACGGTTGACAACCGATTTGGTTCAGGTAACCTAATGAATTCTAGATGAATTCCTAGGATTTTACGTTCAATGGTAATGAACGAATTGAAAATAGGGTTTTCAGAAAACAAATTAGTTTGTAATTTGATCAAAACATTTTCTCGTTCAAGCTCGAGTTTAGATATCATCGAATTCCATGAGTTTGTAATTCTCAATCTTTAAGGTCAATCTCAAGGATTGAGTAATATCAGTCTTAAAAGCCGATTTTTGATCTTTAAGGAGATTATCCTTTATGGGGATCTGATTCATTAGTCTTATAAGCTAATTTGCACGGTGCCCCCCCATTGTACGAGACAGATCCTCTCATGGTTAGGATAAGTCTAACCACATGGCGACCCTGTTTGATGCTGAGGTCTGTAGATTTCCAGCTGATTTTCGAGAAAAATTTTCAAGATTTTTCGTAGACTCTACAACTGGTCTGGACGACAACTTCCTAACCTAAATCAAGAAGCGCGTGTCTTTTTCTCGGAAGACTGTACTTCCTTATAAATTCTATTTATATTACAATAAACTGGGTAAAACTGATTAATATTGTCCAAAACAAAAGTATCTTTAATTATTTGTACAAAAATATGTGATATATGTTCTAAATAACTTGGTAAATTTTTCCCACACTTGGCTTTTATTTTCCTTTCTTTGCCTTTTTATTCTCCTCTATTCCATTTTAAATGAATTCAAGTATTTTGGGTTGTTTCTCAATTTAGGTCCTTTCCGAGGTAACAATAATTTCGGTGTTAACACCTAGTTTTATCGTTCATAAATATGTATAAACATGATTTTGAATTCATTTATTTGAAAATTTTTTAAAATTTTTACGAGAATTGGGTAGTCAGTATATATGACTAGGGCTGTTCTTTATTATCAGAGAGTACTAGATTCTAATACAACTACTGCGTTACTAGTATTTTTAATGGTAACCAAGTGTTTAAATTAAAATTTTAAAACCCGAAAGAATTTAACCCCTTCCCACACTTAAGATCTTGCAATGCTCTCATTTGCAAGAAATCAGTAGCAATTTAAATTATTGAGGGTGATTAGCGTAGAAAAATGATTAAATTTTACCAAAGTTTCCAAACATATTGTTGTTTGTGTTGAATGATAAATGGTGCACATCATTTGTTTATTCCGTCTGTTGTTACATCATACTTGTTTTTCATTTTGTCGTCAAAATTAACAGCTTTTGCTGAACTTAATGCCAGTCTTTGAAAATACGCTGTTTTACCCTGTTGTGTACATGAGATAAAATACATACAATACAAATATAAACATGCATGGTAATTTGAAATGGGACTTAATATCCCACTTTCAAATTACAAAAATGAAATATTAGTAGAAAATAATAAAAAAATTAAACATTACATTAAAGTTTCAAAATGTTAAATGTTTAGCATAAATAGATAAAAATAATAAAAGAGAAGACATCACCAATGGAACACTATTGATTTGGATAGGGGTTCCAGTTCATATCATCGCTCAGGTACCATGATTGGTGATAGGTGTTCTGGTAGGCTTGATTTGGGTCGTACAGGTCAAAGGGTGGTCGCATGTTAGGCTGATGTGGTGGATAGTAAGCAGGTCTAGTCGGGATGTAGTTATTTGGTACCTGATATGATAGCTGGATCATGATTTGGTGCTGATGAACTTGCCAGCTATCATGTTAGCGTCGCCTGGAAGTCTCATACTCATTCGCGGCTTGCCACTGCTCATACCGACGATGCCTAGCCTCGTTAGTCATTTCTACCTCATCTATACGCTGAAAAACGTCAGTAAAACTATCCCTAATGACATCCCTGATGTCATTTGCTTCCTCCATCTCATCATCTGAACCCCTCTCTACCTGTGGATGGTTGCCCCGATATGGTATTGCCTGATTGCGTCTCCTAGTCAATACCTTTGCACCTTGATAGACTTGCAAACCTAAAGTCTCATCTTGCTCCCTAACCACCATCATTGGACCCCCTTTTTCCCTATCTACACTGATGTTTGTGCGAGGTGTATATAAAATAGCTTTAAATTTCAGCAGGAAAATACTATTAAATACGGTACAATTTTACACAAGATATTTATTTATTTATAGAATGGATATACTTAAACCTTGCTACAACACTTATAGGCAGTGTACCTAATCGTACAGTAGTGTAGTTTTTAGTAAGTCCGGTTCGTTCCACAGGGAAAATCTTTAAACAAATCTTAACGCTATATTAGTTTACTTTTATAAAAATACAAATATATATATAAGTAATATTATTATTATAAAGGGGGGTTTTTACCGTTTAATGACCGGTTTGTCGATTTTAAAACTTTAGTCGCAGTTAAAATCAAATGTAAAATAATAAATAAATACAAGACTTAATTTAAAGCGTAAAGTAAATAACGATAATGAAATTGCGATTAATAAAAATGTGATAAAATAAATTTGCGATAATTAAAAAGTATGATAATTAAAAGTGCAATTAAATACAATAACAATAAAAATGCGATAATTAGAAGTGCAATTAAATATAAAATAAAGGAAATTAAATATGAAATAAAAGAATTATGCTTATTTCCGTAATCATGATGTTTGCCGTGTTGATTTTAGTTTTATGCCCATGGGTTAATTGTCCTTTGTCCTAGATTATTTAATATGTCCGTCTGGTTTTTGTCCATAACAGTCCATCAGTCATAAATATAAAGTGCGAGTGTCCTCGTCAAATTATCCTTATACCCGAAGTTAAATATTCCAACTAATTGGGAATTTAAACTGTAACAAGATTTTAATACTTTGTTTAATAATTACACCAGGATGTCTACTGAGTGTAACCCAAGGTTTTAATATTTTGTTATCAATTATACCAAATGTCCTTGTACATAATTTCACCCCTGTTTTAATTATTCTAGTGGCTATTAATCCATTCCCGTGTCCGGTTAAATGATTATTCGTACATATAAATACCCCGTCCATCGTGTTCGATCGAGTGTATATGGTAATTTATAGGGACGCCCAATTGTAAATCTTTATATTAACATTAACAAACTATCATTTAGTTAAACAAATATAAAGCCCATTAATAGCCCATAGTCTAATTTCCACAAGTGTCGTTCTTTTGTCCAAACCCCAATTATGGTACAAAGCCCAATTACCCAATTTTAGTAATTAGCCCAACATCATGATTACTTCGTTTTAAATAAGCATAATATTAACTTAGCTACGAGACATTAAATTAAAAAGGTTGAACATAACTTACAATGATTAAAAATAGCGTAGCGTTATACGGACAGAATTTCGACTTACACCCTTACAACATTTGCTAACATACCCTTATTATTAGGATTAAAATTAAAATTAAAATTAAAATATAAATATAAATATATACGTTTAGATAGATGGATGGATATATTGCATGATTTTTACGATCAGAATGCGCGAGCTTTATAGGCAGTTTCAAAATTAGGGGCTCCGCGACTCGCGGCAATTTTTGCCTTCAAACTCCGCGAGTCGCGGAGTTTGTAAATACAGCTCACTCCATTTTGGAGTCTTTCTTGCCGACGGATTTTTTTATTTATATAATATATAAATAATTATAAGAATTATTTAAATATTATATTATATTTATGTGCATAGTTGACTTGTAATTTTTAGTCCGTTGCGTCGAGCGTTGAGAGTTGACTCTGGTCCCGGTTCCGGATTTTCGAACGTCCTTGCGTACAATTTAATATCTTGTACTTTGCGTTTTGAATCTTGTACTCTTGTAATTTCGAGACGTTTCTTGTCAATAATTGGAACCTCTTTGATTGTCTTTTGTACTTTTGAGCTTTTTGGTCGTTTGCGTCTTTAATTCGTCGAATCTGTCTTTTATCTTCACCTTTTATTATTTAAACGAATATCACTTGTAAATAGAACAATTGCAACTAAAAGCTTGTCTTTCTTGAGGAATAATGCTATGAAATATATGTTCGTTTTTAGCATTATCAAATATTCCCACACTTGAGCATTGCTTATCCTCAAGCAATATCGTCTTGAAATACTAGAATCACTTCTTTATTCTTCACACTTTGTACATCAGTGATTTCTATACGGCGGTATAAACAATGGTAGTAACGATATGGTTTACAGTTCCACATGACTATAAAAATTTAGATCCATTAAGGAAATTGGATCTTTATGAAAACATTTGATCTTTTGAAAATTAAATCTAGTTTTTACCCTAGATAAGTTTTCCAGAATAACCCTTTACCGGTGTTTGCAAAATATTTTTGTGGGTTTGGTGGGTTTCAGATTTGAAAATTTTAGCTCAAAACTTGCGGTTTTGTGTCACCCACTTGCTAACCTTGTATTAGGAAAGCAACACGTCCAGTTTACTTGTCCCGTATATTACCTTTCGGTAAACTACTGTCCGGTTGTAAAGGAAAGCGTTGAACAAGCAACTGTTAAGGCAATGTCCCCTGACATGCTTTTAATTATGGTCTATAACATGTCGGACGCAATTACTATCCTTGGTAGGAGCAATAGTAAAGCTCACCCTTATAATTTTTCGGTCTGGCACAAGGTCCTGTCTTTGACCATGCTATGCAACCACCGTTCTTACGGTTGACACCTGATTTAGTTCAGGTGACCTAATGAATTCCAGGTGAATTCCTAGGATTTTACGTTCAATGGTAATGAACGCATTGAAAATGGGTTTTCAGAAAACAAATCGGTTTGTAATTTTGATCAAAATATTTTCTCGTTCAAGCTCGAGTTTAGATATCATTGAATTCCATGAGTTTGAATTCTCAATCTTTAAGGTCAATCTCAAGGATTGAGTAATATCAGTCTTAAAAGCTGATTTTTAATCTTTAAGGAGATTATCCTTTCTGGGGATCTGATTCATTAGTCTTATCCAGCTAATTTGCATGGTGCCCCCCATTGTACGAGATAAATCCTTCTCATGGTTAGGATAAATCTGATCACTTGGCGACCCTGTTTAATGCTGAGGTCCGTGGATTTCCTGCTGATTTTAGTGATGACTTTTCTAGGTTTTTCGTCAACCTACAGCTGGTCTGGACGACAACTTCTTGACCTAAATCACGAAGCGCGTGTCTTTTTCGAAAGACTTTACTTCCTTTTAATGATGGAATTGATTCATCGTGTAGATCCATCTCTTCTTTTCTTTCATCGGGTAAAACAGTTTAGTTTAGTCCAAAGCAAAAGTATTTTCGGTTATTTGTTACAGATATATGTGACATATGTTTAAGATAACTTGGTAAATTTTCCCACACTTGGCTTTTATTTTCCTTTTTATTGTCCTCTATTCCATTTTAAATGAATTTTAACATTTTGGTTTGTTTCTCAATTTATGTCCTTTCCGAGGTAACAATAATTTCGGTGTTAAAACCTAGTTTTATCATTCATAAATATGTATAAACATGATTTTGAGTTCATTTAATTGAAAATTTTGAAAAATTTTACTAGAATTGGGTAGTCAGTATATAAGACTAGGGCTGTTCTTTATTATCAGAGAGCACTAGATTCTAATACAACTACTGCTTTACTAGTATTTTTAATGGTAACCCAGTGTTTAAGATAAAAATTTTAAAATCCGAAAGAATTTAACCCCTTCCCACACTTAAGATCTTGCAATGCCCTCATTTGCAAGAAATCAGTAACAATTTAAATTATTGAGGGTGATTTGTGTGAAAATGATTAAATTTTACCAAAGTTTCCAAATATATTGGCGTTTGTTTGCTGAATGATAAATGGTGCACATCATTTGTTCATTCCGTCTTGTTGTTATTTCACATATATTTTGCATCTTGTCGTCAAAATTAATTGCTTTTGCTGAACTTAATGCCAGTCTTTGAAAATTCGTTGTTTTACCCTGTTGTGTACATAAGATAAACTGCATACATATATACATATTTTTGAAGTTTGGTATATTACCCCACATTCAAAAATTATTAAAATCTAAGAATAAAAGTTTGAAAATTATAAAAACTATTACAATATTAACATAAGTATTAAATGTATCAACATTACAAATTACAAAATAAATAAAACTAAGTAGACTAGGGATGATATTGATACCAATAGGGGTTCCATGCATAACCATAGGTGCTATAGAATGCTTCGGCTGGGTTATACGTAGGATACGGTGGTTGCATCTCTATAGACCAGGGAGGGAATATGGGTTTTGGAGTAGGAATATAGTTTCTACCTATATGTTGGCAATGAGCTATGATTTGGTTTTGATGAACTTGCCAATCTTCAAATGCTCTCTGTCTAGCATTTTCATACTCCTGTGAAGCTATAAACCTTTGCATTTCTTGCATTTCATTTCCCCCTCCTACATTACCTTGCTGTTGGTTTCTCTCAACCTGTGGATGTCTACCATGGTATTGTACTGCGGCGTTATTTCGCCTCTTCAAAACTTTCACACCATGGTATACATTTAAACCTATAGTATCGCGGGGTTCTGGTTCTTCGACTAATAATCCCCCCCGACTTATATCCACACCGAGATATTCAGCAATCAAAGTAATAAAAATACCACCTCCTATTATGCTATGCGGTCTCATCCCCCTAACCATAGCTGATAAATAATAACCCACACAATAAGGTATACTTACAGCGCTTTGTGGGTCTCGAATACACATATGGTAAAACAAATCCTGTTCATTTACCTTTTCCTTGTTCTTACCTCTTTGTGTAATCGAATTAGCTAAAAACCTATGAATCACTCTTAATTCAGCTCTATCTATATCCAAATAAGAGTAATTTCCCCCTTTGAATCGGTGATGGCTTGTCATTTGACTCCATACACCATGTGTATCAAAATTTTCATCTATCTTTCTACCATTTAGTATCAACCCTCTACAATCGGCAGATGCTAACTCCTCAGGTGTATATATACGTAAAGCCTGAGCCATGTCTAGTAAAGACATGTGGCGCATCGAACCTCCTAACAAAAATCTAATAAAAGATCGATCGGTTAAACTAGCTACCCGATCATTTAATTCTATACTACACAACAATTCTTCACACCATACTTTATATACAGGTCTACGCATGGTGAATAAACGTACCCAGTCGTTAAAAGTAGAATTACCATACCTCTGTGCAAGTAATTCCCTAATTGGCCCGGCCAATTCTACAGCTTCTAATGGTCCCCATTCTATGACCCTCGGTACCTCAACAACTTTAGAATGAAGAGTATGCAAACCCCTTTGGTATTTTGGATAATCTATCCAAAGTCTGTCAAATCTCAGGTTCGGGTGCAAATCTTCCAAGTGCATATCCGAAAATGTCATGACTGGATGAGGTATATCTTGCTTGTAGTAGTTATCCACCTCCTGTTGTTCCGCATTCTCAGCAGGAGCATTGCGAGCTTGGGATGAAGATTCACCCCTTTCAGTCTGCAAAACACATCAAACACAATTTTTGTGCATCCAAATATGCATTAGTGTCAGCAAAATCATCAATCAAAATAATTACAATGACATGATTAATTTATATCAAACTTAAGCTCATTTTCACATTTTTATCAAATCTACACTTTTTCAAATAAGCATATACGAAAATGTTTGCCAAGTTCATAAGCATTCAACTCAAATAACATGTCAAAATAATCATTACTAGCAATTAAACAAGTTTCAAATGGCATTATCTCTCAAAAATCAAGTTCATGAATTTTTAGACTTGAAAAAGTCCACTTTAATTCTCAAAATCATATTTAGGCTCAAAGTTTGGATCATTTAACTACCTAAACATGTTACACTACTTAATTTAGCAACAATTCATGACAAAAATCGGCCATAACCTGTTTATATCAAAAAGCCCCAAATTTGCTCAAGAACACAAACCCTAGAATACTCAAAATTTGAAGTTTAAGGCTTCTAATCATGTTAAATAGCATCAATCTAGGTTATACAAGCATAATACATAAACAATTTAAGCATAATTACACTAAAAAGCATCAAATCGAATTGGGGAAAAAATTGCTCAAGAACACTAATTTTTGGATTAAATGGTGTTTAGGTGTAGAAATTTACCGTTTTTCTTGAGTAATTCCTTGATAGCATCCTTCTCAACATGATTTTAGTAAAAGATTTGATGATTAACGGTTAAAAATTGTGATTTTGGGAGGTTTTTTTCGGGGTTTTGCGGGTTTATTTTCGCAGTGTTTTCTGTTTTTGTGGTGTGGACTGATCAGTTCTGCGTTTATATTTTTTTTTCTGTATTTTGGTCCTCCCGCGAGTCGCGGGGTTTTTACCCTCCAAACTCCGCGAGTCGCGGAGTTTGTTATTTTTTTTTTTATATATCTTATACTAATTAAAACAATTAAGTAATTAATTTTAAAATTTTGTTTCCTTTGTTATTTAGGACGAGGTCGTTTCGGATCGATGTCCTAGTCCGTCCTTCGACAAAATTTTTAAAATTTGTCTTTTTGTAGCGATTGTTTTAAAAGCTAAGATTTTTGGGTTTTTTAATGTTTTTGGCATACTTTAATTCAATAAGATTAAAAATAATGATAATAAAAGTTCTCGTCCCTCTCTCGGGTAAAGCAATTTCGGTTTAAAGACCTAGTCTTCAACTCACGACGAATTTTAAAAATCATATTTTTAACTTAATGAGATAAAGTAAATTTTTATTTTTAAATTCACACAATTTAAATATAAAATTTAAAATTAATATTAAAAATTCACACCAAACTTACAATTTAAAATGCATAAAATTAAAATTCATATTTTAAAAATTAAAAATTCACACCAAACTTATATTAATTTTTCAAATATTTACAATTTTAAAAATATTGTTTTTACAAAGTTTACAATATTAATTTAAGATTTAAATATTAATTTTAAAAACATGGTAAAAATAAAATTAAAAATCTTTTTGGCTTTTTATCCACTTTAATCAATCAAATATTATCAAAAATATGCACCCCTCTTTTCGGTAAAGTAATTTCGGTTCTAAAACCTAATTTAACTCATGACGAATTTTTGAAATATTTTGGGTTGATTGATTAAAGATATTTATACCTTAAGAATAAACGTTAGATTTCGCAGTGATGTAATAAATTTTTGAATGATATCAATAATTTCGGTCGCCAAACCTAATTTTATTCAATACTAATTTAATACTTTATAGCGAACAAATTAGCGTTTATTATCAAATGGTTAAAAATAAAAAAATAAAAACTGTACAAACATACCTGTGAAATAGATTTCTTAGTTATATGATCTATCCCATTCATAAGATAGTCGATTTAATTGGTTTTCCATAGCTACATAGGCGTAACCTCGAGCATTCAGTGTCTTTTCTTCTAAACATATGAACGGTCCGTCTCTGCATAAAGTAACAAATTCGGTGTTTGAATAGGTTTGATTATTTGAACATTTACCTCCATGTGACCATTTTCCGCATTTGTGACATCTTTCTAGGTGTCGTGCTCTTCTTTTCGCTGCGGATTTTGATTTTCCTTTACCAAATTGTAACTTATTATCTTCGCATCTGGATTCTTTTCTAACTCCGTCCAATCTTTCTCTGATTACTGATACTATTTCACTCGGTAGTGTGTCATTATTACGTTTAGTGATCAAAGCGTGTAGCATTAGACCATGGTTTAGTTCACAGGCAGTCTTCATTTCCTAAAAAAAATAAAAATTTAGAATGAGGGGAGAAGACTAGTTCTTTAGGGTCTGCTAGGGAAAGACCATTCGGGTTCCATTTTCGAGAACTACACGAAAACAGACAATCTAACTCTAACAAAAATACATAAACCCCTTGATTCTCCCCACACTTAGTTAGCTGTGGTATCGAAATTGTGATTAACTTCGTTGTTAACTTCCATCGGACCATGTATGTAATGTTTAACTCTGTGACCATTAACTTTAAATTCAATCCCATTTGAATTTATTAATTCTATCGTTCCGTATGGGAAAACTCTTTTGACTATGAATGGTCCAGACCATCTTGATTTCAATTTTCCAGGAAATAGCTTGAATCGTGAATTGAAAAGAAGAACTCTGTCTCCTTCTTTAAATTCTTTTGAACTTCTGATTCTTTTATCATGCCATTTCTTCATTTTTTCCTTATAGATTAACGAATTATCGCATGCTTCATGTCTTAATTCTTCTAATTCGTTTAGTTGACTTAATCGTAGACGTCCGGCTTCATGTAAATCAAGATTACATGTCTTCAAAGCCCAAAATGCTTTGTGTTCAATTTCTACTGGAAGATGACATGCTTTTCCATAAACAAGTCTAAAAGGTGTGGTTCCAATTGGAGTTTTGTAGGCTATTCTAAAAGCCCAGAGTGCATCCTCCAATTTAATGGACCATTCCTTCGGATTTGATCCTACGGTTTTCTCTAGAATACGTTTTAAAGCTCGGTTGGTATTTTCAACTTGTCCACTTGTTTGTGGATGATATGCGGTGGAGATTTTATGAGTTACTCCATATCTTTTAAGAACTTTCTCAAGTTGATTATTACAGAAATGAGTACCCCGATCACTTATTAAAGCTTTCGGTGTTCCAAACCTTGCAAAAAGACGTTTTAAAAAGTTGACTACAACTCGTGCATCGTTAGTTGGGAGAGCTTGTGCTTCCGCCCATTTAGATACATAATCAATGGCTACGAGTATATATAGATTATTATGAGATTTTGGAAATGGACCCATAAAGTCAATACCCCAAATGTCAAATACTTCACATACTTGTATGACATTTTGTGGCATTTCATCACATTGACTTATTTTTCCGGCCCTTTGACAAGCATCACATGATTTGCAAAGAAGGTGTGCGTCTTTGTAAATTGTAGGCCAATATAATCCAGCATCATAAACTTTTCTTACTGTTAATTGAGGCCCATAATGCCCTCCTGTTGGTCCTGTGTGACAATGGTTTAAAATTTTACTAGCTTCATCTCCAAATACACATCGGCGTATTATTCCATCGGGACAACTTTTAAACAGATGTGGATCTTCCCAGAAATAGTGTTTTATATCACTGAAGAATTTCTTTCGTTTTTGGTACGATAATCCTTTTTCAAGAAATCCACAAACTAAGTAGTTTGCATAGTCTGCAAACCATGGAATTTCTTTATAATCTATCTTCAATAGATATTCATCAGGAAAGTTGTCTTGTATGGCCGATTCATTTAGAACTTCTAATTCAGGATTTTCAAGACGAGAAAGATGATCAGCGGCGAGATTTTCTGCTCCTCTTTTATCTCGGATTTCAATATCAAGCTCTTGTAAGAGTAAGATCCAACGGATTAATCTTGGTTTAGTATCTTGTTTCGAAAATAGGTATCTAAGAGCAGAATGGTCGGTATAAACCACCGTTTTTGCTAGAACGAGATATGATCGAAATTTGTCAAAAGCAAAGACAATAGCAAGGAGTTCTTTTTCAGTAGTTGTATAGTTCGTTTGTGCTCCTTGTAACGTCTTACTAGCATAATATATAGGTTGAAATCATTTTTCAATCCTTTGTCCTAAAACGGCTCCCATTGCAAAATTACTTGCATCGCACATTAGTTCAAATGGTAGATTCCAATTTGGTGTTATCATGATCGGCGCATTAGTGAGTTTTTCTTTAAGAATATTAAAAGATTTGATACACTCATCTGAAAAGATGAATGGAGCATCCTTTTCTAGGAGTTTATTCATAGGAGTGGCAATTTTAGAAAAATCTTTTATGAAACGTCGGTAAAAACCGGCATGCCCTAGAAAACTCCTAACTCCTCTAACATTGGTGGGATGTGGAAGTTTAGCAATTACATCTACTTTAGCTCTATCCACTTCAATTCCTTCTTTTGAAATTTTATGACCAAGAACGATGCCTTCTTTAACCATGAAATGGCATTTCTCCCAATTAAGTACTAGATTTGATTGTTCGCATCTAATAAGCATTCGTTCCAGATTAACTAGACATGATTCAAATGTATCACCGAAGACTGAAAAGTCATCCATGAAAACTTCCATGCATTCTTCTATCATGTCGTGAAAAATCACCATCATACACCTTTGAAAGGTTGCAGGGGCGTTGCAAAGTCCAAATGGCATGCGTTTGTAAGCAAAAGTACCATAAGGGCACGTGAATGTGGTTTTCTCTTGATCTCCGGGTGCTATTGGAATTTGAAAATATCCGGAAAATCCATCTAGAAAACAATAGTAACTATTTCTGGCTAATCTTTCCAACATTTGATCTATGAAAGGTAAGGGAAGTGATCTTTTCTGGTGGCGTCATTTAATTTTCTATAATCAATACATACACGCCATCCTATTATAGTCCTAGTAGGAATAAGCTCATTTTTTTCATTTGTAATGACAGTCATGCCACCCTTCTTAGGCACGCATTGAACTGGGCTTACCCATGGACTATCAGAGATTGGATAAATTAGACCTGCATCTAGCAGTTTAATAATTTCTTTTTTAACTACATCTTGCATATTAGGATTTAGTCTTCGTTGGCGTTGCACATACGTTTTATGACCTTCTTCCATAAGGATTTTATGTGTGCAATACGAAGCACTTATTCCTTTAATATCATGAATCTTTCATGCAATGGCTAGTTTATGAGCTTTCAAAACAGAAATGAGTTGTGATTTCTCATTTTCAGTAAGAGAAGACGATATTATTACAGATAATTCAAATTTACCATGTAAATGAGCATATTCCAAATGGTTTGGAAGTGGCTTTAACTCTAATTTCGGAGGTTCTTCTATCGATGATTTGTATCGATATCTGTCTTCTTCTTTTAGCATTTGAATTTCTTCTGTTGTTGGTTCATATCCATTAGCTATAAGTGTAGCTAACATTTCAGCTTCATCAATTGGTTCATTACCTTCTCCTAAAGAACA